>NC_091220.1:17417773-17422773 GCF_040958095.1 Procambarus clarkii | reverse complement strand
TGTGGTGGCGGCAGGTGTGGTATATGTGGGAGAGGCAGGTGTGGTATATGTGGTGGCGGCAGGTGTGGTATATGTGGTGGCGGCAGGTGTGGTATATGTGGGAGAGGCAGGTGTGGTATATGTGGTGGTGGCAGGTGTGGTATATGTGGTGGCGGCAGGTGTGGTATATATGGTGGTGGCAGGTGTGGTATATATGGTGGTGGCAGGTCACCCACAATATGTGGGATACCAACGACCCAAACAGCCAGGGACACAACCATTACAAACCTCCTCTGTGTTCTATCAATTTCTCATTACCAAAAACATTAAAAAAATGAAAATTAATATAGTCAATGTTTCTATCAAACCGGTTTTGAGCGTGTAGGTATGTACGTTTGGGGGGTGTGGGGCCCCCCTCTCCCCTCCCCTAGTATGTAGAGTTGGGGGTGGTAGGGGGGCCCCTAATAGGGGGCCCCTCCCCCCCTAGCGTTATTACTGGCAGTATTGCCAATCAGACAAGCGATAATGTAAACATTCGCCGGGTCCCACACTACACAAAGGCTCACAGGTATTTGATCTCCCGGAAAATCTATTATGTCTGGGGGGATGAAACAAGTCTGTGTATTGTTGTGGGAGAGTGGGATCCTCTCCCACCTCCCCCCCCCCACTACCAGTACCACACCCGCCAACACTATCACGCCCTCCAACACTACCACACCCGCCAACACTACCCCTACAACCATCACAGAGCGTGCAGTTCCCCTTTTGAACTCTGGTAACATATACCATCCTATGTTCATCCCATACACCAGACCATTCCCCCTTTTTCATCCTTTTTAAAGGCCTGAGTAAATGCATTATTATAATACATTATAATATTGAATTCACTTGGGCACTAGGAATGATTGTTTGTATGATAGTGTGGTTGACAATTTACACTAGAGTATCTTCCCTTGGGGGACGATTACCCTCCTCTGGGGGCCTGGCTGTCCTAAGCCAAGGGGCGACTTAGCTTCCTACTTACGATTTCGTCGAAATCCGTATTGGTGTAATAGTTATTCACAGTAACTTGTCAGTTACGGTAAAGTTCACGGTGTATGAGCGTCCATGCCGAGCAGGTGCACGCTGCATCACTCACTTGCACACTCACACTTTTCTTAGACCTGTGAGTGTATTCACTCTGGCTGCTCATTGATTGTACACGTCTGTGATGAAGCAATCAGAATTACCATCCACACGAACATTGAGGAATGGTATCCTACCTCCACCCTCTACCTCTCTGTATGTTTATCTCTGTGTGTCTCTGTCTCTATCTGATTATCTCTATCTCAAATTCTCTTTGTCTCTTCCTCTCAGTGTCAGTCCGTAGGCTGTGCGGTTGGGGGAACCCAGTTTAATGGCATCAGGATCATATAATATAGACTAATACAGTCAAAGTATGATAACTGGAATTTGTTTTATAAACAGCTATATAAAAAACACAACTTCTAGTTTAAAAATACTTGGTGAAACTCTGAGAGGGGGTCGCTGTAGGTGCCGATGTTTCGCAAAGTGTGGCACTAGGGCCGACCCCGTCTGGCCTCTGATGCATGCATGTTCGCCGTCCTGGACACCATCTGTCCACTAATCCCTATCAGACAGCCAACCGGACATTCCCTTTCTAGTTATCGATTAATACGAAGAATCACACAAATCCATCGCAGCGCTTGCATGCTGTTCAACACATCAAAGACTTACTGATTAAACATACTGTCAACTACATTAGAAAAATGATTTAAGGGTTGAGATAACTGAGGTATTCTCTATATGATAGGCTCAGTCTTAATTGCCTGGGGTTGTTATATATGAGTAGTTAAGATGGTGCTAATGATGCTGGCTTAACTACCGTTGTACACCGGAAGTCATCAGACAAATGAGAGCATCTCAGTGCTCATCAGGGACCTCATCAACGTCGACTTCGTTATTAATAACGTCCCAAATATATTGCCACAACGACAGAACCCAGCAAGAGATCTCTCGAGTCTTAATGAAGTTGTGAATACGATTGTGCAATCAACAGTAAGTTGTGTGGTTGATGATATCCTGCTGACCCCACCACCCCCACCACCGCTACCAGTGGGTGTGGCCCACCACCAGTGGGTGTGGCCCACCGCCAGTGGGTGTGGCCCACCGCCAGTGGGTGTGGCCCACCGCCAGTAGTGGGTGTGGCCCACCGCCAGTGGGTGTGGCCCACCGCCAGTGGGTGTGGCCCACCGCCAATAGTGGGTGTGGCCCACCACCAAGCAGCAACATGGCGCCATAAAGGTAAGATTTTAAGAGACATTTGGCGGGAATGTGGCCAGCAAACCGCCATCTTGGGCCTCGTAACTCACCAGCCTAATTTTACATGGCCTCACAATAACCATTTTTGTACATTTGTGTACATTTTCCGCAATATCATTTGTGCTCGCGAGACCTATTGACGATGGGCGGGCGTGGGTGTATTTCAGACTCATCAGCCTCCCATCCCGCCCACCCAACACCCTTCAAAAGGGTGTGGATGACAGCCTGGGGCGGTGTGGATGACAGCCTAGGCGGTGTGGATGACAGCCTAGGCGGTGTGGATGACAGCCTGGGCGGTGTGGATGAGAGCCGCCTGGGCGGTGTGGATGAGAGCCGGGGCGGTGTGGATGACCGCCGGGGCGGTGTGGATGACAGCCTGGGCGGAGTTGATGAGAGCCGCCTGGGCGGTGTGGATGAGAGCCGGGGCGGTGTGGATGACAGCCGGGGCGGTGTGGATGACAGCCTAGGCGGTGTGGATGACCGCCGGGGCGGTGTGGATGAGAGCCGCCGGGGCGGTGTGGATGAGAGCCGCCGGGGCGGTGTGGATGAGAGCCGCCGGGGCGGTGTGGATGAGAGCCGCCGGGGCGGTGTGGATGAGAGCCGCCGGGGCGGTGTGGATGAGAGCCGCCGGGGCGGTGTGGATGAGAGCCGCCGGGGCGGTGTGGATGAGAGCCGCCGGGGCGGTGTGGATGAGAGCCGCCGGGGCGGTGTGGATGAGAGCCGCCGGGGCGGTGTGGATGAGAGCCGCCGGGGCGGTGTGGATGAGAGCCGCCGGGGCGGTGTGGATGAGAGCCGCCGGGGCGGTGTGGATGAGAGCCGCCGGGGCGGTGTGGATGAGAGCCGCCGGGGCGGTGTGGATGAGAGCCGCCGGGGCGGTGTGGATGAGAGCCGCCGGGGCGGTGTGGATGAGAGCCGCCGGGGCGGTGTGGATGAGAGCCGCCGGGGCGGTGTGGATGAGAGCCGCCGGGGCGGTGTGGATGAGAGCCGCCGGGGCGGTGTGGATGAGAGCCGCCGGGGCGGTGTGGATGAGAGCCGCCGGGGCGGTGTGGATGAGAGCCGCCGGGGCGGTGTGGATGAGAGCCGCCGGGGCGGTGTGGATGAGAGCCGCCGGGGCGGTGTGGATGAGAGCCGCCGGGGCGGTGTGGATGAGAGCCGCCGGGGCGGTGTGGATGAGAGCCGCCGGGGCGGTGTGGATGAGAGCCGCCGGGGCGGTGTGGATGAGAGCCGCCGGGGCGGTGTGGATGAGAGCCGCCGGGGCGGTGTGGATGAGAGCAGGATCAACATCTTTGCTCCACCATAATTGCAACATTCCACTAATGACATGTTCTGTAACGTTGAAGATGCTGCCGTCCTTATTCCAGGGCTGGGGACCGGCTGGGGACGGGCTGGGGGCGGGCTGGGGGCGGGCTGGGGGCTGGCTGGGGGCTGGGGGCGGGCTGGGGGCAGGCTGGGGGCGGGCTGGGGGCGGGCTGGGGGCGGGCTGGGGGCGGGCTGGGGGCTGGGGGCGGGCTGGGGGCAGGCAGCATCCTTCAATTGCAGCATCCATTCCACCCTACACTTCCAATCTTCCCTTCTTGCTTCTCTCCGTTTCCCCAGACCCAGCTATGAGGCGGCCCATCCCTCCCACCCTCTCCCACACCCTCCCACACCCTCTCCCACACCCTCCCACACCCCCTCTCCCACCCCCACTACTCCTTCTCGTAGGATTCGAACGGAAGTCACGTCTCGGGCGCTGTAGATACCCGGTTTGATTCTCCCGAGATCCCCCACATAAACTTTCATAACGATACGAGGAGCTGCCCGGGAGTGGGGATTAGGGTGGGGTTAGGGTGGGGGGTTAGGGTGGGGTTAGGGTGGGGTTAGGGTGAGGTTAGGGCGGGGTTAGGGTGGGGTTAGGGTGGCGTTAGGGTGGGGTTAGGGTGGCGTTAGGGCGGGGTTAGGGTGGGGTTAGGGTGGCGTTAGGGTGAGGTTAGGGTGGGGTTAGGGTGGGGCTAGGGTGGCGTTAGGGTGGCGTTAGTGTGGGGTTAGGGTGGCGTTAGGGTGGCGTTAGGGTGGCGTTAGGGTGGCGTTAGGGTGGCGTTAGGGTGGCGTTAGGGTGGGGTTAGGGTGGCGTTAGGGTGGCGTTTGCGTGGGGTTTGGGTGGGGCTGAAGAACTGCGGCTCAGTGCTGAGGGGGAAGTAGGATTAAGATAAGACAGATGTAAGATAACAGACAGGTGTC
Source organism: Procambarus clarkii (assembly GCF_040958095.1). NCBI lineage: Eukaryota > Metazoa > Arthropoda > Malacostraca > Decapoda > Cambaridae > Procambarus > Procambarus clarkii. The sequence continues at coordinate 17,418,252 of NC_091220.1, read as the reverse complement.
AGATAACACGACAGGTGTAAGATAACAGACAGGTGTACACCAAGAGGCCCGATACACCATAATTCTCACTAATCATCGTATCGATGCAACAAGCACTGTTCCAACAATGAGCAACATGGTAACTCCTAACCAATAAATTTTTCAATCTTGATACAAGTCTACGGTGTTTGGTCACCACGTTTCAGTATCTCAACACCACCAGCACGTCGTGGTGTAGTCAGCTGGGTGTTCTGACGCACCAACACGTGTAGCCAGCTGAGTATATTGCATTAGAGAGGATTTGCATAAACAAATGACTGCTCTAAATACCATCCCAGTCGTTGGAGACGAGAATTTCTGTACAAACTGACACGGTTAACATATTCAAAATACTGTCGTCTACTCTCCAGGTGGGAATGTTTAGCTTCGTCGCTGGGAATGAAGCAGTGCTAGAGAAATGTTTGAATGTTTTTAGATGTGGGTCGAATGTATAGTGTGTT
>NC_091220.1:17395273-17410273 GCF_040958095.1 Procambarus clarkii | reverse complement strand
TGCAGGCCTGGCAGACAAGTATGGTGACCCACCACACCCTCCTGCAGGCCTGGCAGACAAGTATGGTGACCCACCACACCCTCCTGCAGGCCTGGCAGACAAGTATGGTGACCCACCACACCTCCTGCAGGCCTGGCAGACAAGTATGGTGACCCACCACACCCTCCTGCAGGCCTGGCAGACAAGTATGGTGACCCACCACACCTTCCTGCAGGCCTGGCAGACAAGTATGGTGACCCACCACACCCTCCTGCAGGCCTGGCAGACAAGTATGGTGACCCACCACACCTCCTGCAGGCCTGGCAGACAAGTATGGTGACCCACCACACCCTCCTGCAGGCCTGGCAGACAAGTATGGTGACCCACCACACCCTCCTGCAGGCCTGGCAGACAAGTATGGTGACCCACCACACCCTCCTGCAGGCCTGGCAGACAAGTATGGTGACCCACCACACCTCCTGCAGGCCTGGCAGACAAGTATGGTGACCCACCACACCCTCCTGCAGGCCTGGCAGACAAGTATGGTGACCCACCACACCCTCCTGCAGGCCTGGCAGACAAGTATGGTGACCCACCACACCCTCCTGCAGGCCTGGCAGACAAGTATGGTGACCCACCACACCCTCCTGCAGGCCTGGCAGACAAGTATGGTGACCCACCACACCTTCCTGCAGGCCTGGCAGACAAGTATGGTGACCCACCACACCCTCCTGCAGGCCTGGCAGACAAGTATGGTGACCCACCACACCCTCCTGCAGGCCTGGCAGACAAGTATGGTGACCCACCACACCCTCCTGCAGGCCTGGCAGACAAGTATGGTGACCCACCACACCCTCCTGCAGGCCTGGCAGACAAGTATGGTGACCCACCACACCCTCCTGCAGGCCTGGCAGACAAGTATGGTGACCCACCACACCCTCCTGCAGGCCTGGCAGACAAGTATGGTGACCCACCACACCTTCCTGCAGGCCTGGCAGACAAGTATGGTGACCCACCACACCCTCCTGCAGGCCTGGCAGACAAGTATGGTGACCCACCACACCCTCCTGCAGGCCTGGCAGACAAGTATGGTGACCCACCACACCCTCCTGCAGGCCTGGCAGACAAGTATGGTGACCCACCACACCCTCCTGCAGGCCTGGCAGACAAGTATGGTGACCCACCACACCCTCCTGCAGGCCTGGCAGACAAGTATGGTGACCCACCACACCCTCCTGCAGGCCTGGCAGACAAGTATGGTGACCCACCACACCTCCTGCAGGCCTGGCAGACAAGTATGGTGACCCACCACACCCTCCTGCAGGCCTGGCAGACAAGTATGGTGACCCACCACACCCTCCTGCAGGCCTGGCAGACAAGTATGGTGACCCACCGCACCCTCCTGCAGGCCTGGCAGACAAGTATGGTGACCCACCACACCTTCCTGCAGGCCTGGCAGACAAGTATGGTGACCCACCACACCCTCCTGCAGGCCTGGCAGACAAGTATGGTGACCCACCACACCTTCCTGCAGGCCTGGCAGACAAGTATGGTGACCCACCACACCTTCCTGCAGGCCTGGCAGACAAGTATGGTGACCCACCACACCCTCCTGCAGGCCTGGCAGACAAGTATGGTGACCCACCACACCCTCCTGCAGGCCTGGCAGACAAGTATGGTGACCCACCGCACCCTCCTGCAGGCCTGGCAGACAAGTATGGTGACCCACCGCACCCTGCAGGCCTGGCAGACAAGTATGGTGACCCACCACACCCTCCTGCAGGCCTGGCAGACAAGTATGGTGACCCACCACACCCTGCAGGCCTGGCAGACAAGTATGGTGACCCACCACACCCTCCTGCAGGCCTGGCAGACAAGTATGGTGACCCACCACACCCTCCTGCAGGCCTGGCAGACAAGTATGGTGACCCACCACACCCTGCAGGCCTGGCAGACAAGTATGGTGACCCACCACACCCTCCTGCAGGCCTGGCAGACAAGTATGGTGACCCACCACACCTTCCTGCAGGCCTGGCAGACAAGTATGGTGACCCACCACACCCTGCAGGCCTGGCAGACAAGTATGGTGACCCACCACACCCTCCTGCAGGCCTGGCAGACAAGTATGGTGACCCACCACACCCTGCAGGCCTGGCAGACAAGTATGGTGACCCACCACACCTTCCTGCAGGCCTGGCAGACAAGTATGGTGACCCACCACACCCTCCTGCAGGCCTGGCAGACAAGTATGGTGACCCACCACACCCTCCTGCAGGCCTGGCAGACAAGTATGGTGACCCACCGCACCCTGCAGGCCTGGCAGGCAAGTATGGTGACCCACCACACCTTCCTGCAGGCCTGGCAGACAAGTATGGTGACCACCACACCTTCCTGCAGGCCTGGCAGACAAGTATGGTGACCCACCACACCCTCCTGCAGGCCTGGCAGACAAGTATGGTGACCCACCACACCTTCCTGCAGGCCTGGCAGACAAGTATGGTGACCCACCACACCTTCCTGCAGGCCTGGCAGACAAGTATGGTGACCCACCACACCCTCCTGCAGGCCTGGCAGACAAGTATGGTGACCCACCACACCTTCCTGCAGGCCTGGCAGACAAGTATGGTGACCCACCACACCTTCCTGCAGGCCTGGCGGACAAGTATGGTGACCCACCGCACCCTGCAGGCCTGGCAGACAAGTATGGTGACCCACCACACCCTGCAGGCCTGGCAGACAAGTATGGTGACCCACCACACCCTGCAGGCCTGGCAGACAAGTATGGTGACCCACCACACCTTCCTGCAGGCCTGGCAGACAAGTATGGTGACCCACCACACCCTCCTGCAGGCCTGGCAGACAAGTATGGTGACCCACCACACCTTCCTGCAGGCCTGGCAGACAAGTATGGTGACCCACCACACCTTCCTGCAGGCCTGGCAGACAAGTATGGTGACCCACCACACCTTCCTGCAGGCCTGGCAGACAAGTATGGTGACCCACCACACCCTCCTGCAGGCCTGGCAGACAAGTATGGTGACCCACCACACCTTCCTGCAGGCCTGGCAGACAAGTATGGTGACCCACCACACCTTCCTGCAGGCCTGGCAGACAAGTATGGTGACCCACCACACCTTCCTGCAGGCCTGGCAGACAAGTATGGTGACCCACCACACCCTCCTGCAGGCCTGGCAGACAAGTATGGTGACCCACCACACCCTCCTGCAGGCCTGGCAGACAAGTATGGTGACCCACCACACCCTCCTGCAGGCCTGGCAGACAAGTATGGTGACCCACCACACCTTCCTGCAGGCCTGGCAGACAAGTATGGTGACCCACCACACCCTCCTGCAGGCCTGGCAGACAAGTATGGTGACCCACCACACCCTCCTGCAGGCCTGGCAGACAAGTATGGTGACCCACCACACCCTCCTGCAGGCCTGGCAGACAAGTATGGTGACCCACCACACCCTGCCGGCCTGGCAGACAAGTATGGTGACCCACCACACCCTCCTGCAGGCCTGGCAGACAAGTATGGTGACCCACCACACCCTCCTGCAGGCCTGGCAGACAAGTATGGTGACCCACCACACCTTCCTGCAGGCCTGGCAGACAAGTATGGTGACCCACCACACCCTGCAGGCCTGGCAGACAAGTATGGTGACCCACCACACCCTCCTGCAGGCCTGGCAGACAAGTATGGTGACCCACCACACCCTCCTGCAGGCCTGGCAGACAAGTATGGTGACCCACCACACCTTCCTGCAGGCCTGGCAGACAAGTATGGTGACCCACCACACCTTCCTGCAGGCCTGGCAGACAAGTATGGTGACCCACCACACCTTCCTGCAGGCCTGGTAGCTGCCCCGTCATCACCAAAATCACTCTGACTCAGCAGCAATGTGAGAAGAGGTTCGTCCAAGCGTATACAACCTCTCAATTGTGTAGTGTGATGGGGCCTGGCAGGACTCCAGCGGTGTTCCACATGGGTGAGGGGCGTGGGGGTGATGGGTGAGGGGCGTGGGGGTGATGGGTGAGGGGCGTGGCGGTGATGGGTGAGGGGCGTGGGGGTGATGGGTGACGGGTGGGAAGGGGTGGGTGATGGGAGGGGAATGGTACAAGAGGGATGCTGTGCTCAAGTACTTCGTCAAGAGGAAATCATTCATATAAATAACTTTGATATAAGCGCCACGAGGTCGCTGCCGCCGGATAAGCCCAGATATTCATCAGATATTTGGCATATGTTTACAGTCTCAGACTGCAGAACAGGAGACTTAAAACCAGAGGGGATAGGGCTCTGTGGCACAAGAAAGCAACATAAGTTATCTCCAGATGTTGGAACATCTTAAGTCTTTCTCTTATCTTTCGGGCAGATGAGGAGAGGAGGAGATGTGTGTTGGGAGGTGTGTGTTGGGAGGAGAGAGGAAGCTCTCACGGGACCAGAATACATTACAACACAAAGAGCCAACATTTAAAATTTAAAAACAAAGAAACAGACGCTGCTTCTGGGCGCATGTTCCATCGTATGGGTGCGAGAGTGGAGCTGGTTAAAGTGGACAACCAGTACTTGGCACTAGGCACTAGGGGGGGGGGGGAACCACCATTCTCAACAACCTCACTCCATCAACGATCATTCACTCCTAAGCTGACAAGCATCTGGAACTTGTTAGCCCAACAGATTGAGACACGGGAGATCAGGTCACCTGATCACATGAAGGCTCTGGCACACAGTTGGCTACACGCTCATCCTCTTCCTTATAATCATTGTTACTTAATGTTGTTCACGAAATAAGGCTATTTATACTGATGCATATAACAGGCTCATGATATAAATGGGCCTCTAGGAGTAGGTTTAAACTGAGTTGGGAAAGGATAACAGCTCTTGCTTGCAGTTTCACCAGGTTACTTATATGATAGTTTCATAGTACATTATCATGAGATAAATATCTCTAGTGAGAGAGAGAGAGAGAGAGAGAGAGAGAGAGAGAGAGAGAGAGAGAGAGAGAGAGAGAGAGAGAGAGAGAGAGAGAGAGAGAGAGAGAGAGAGAGAGAGAGAGAGAGAGAGGGGGGAGGGGGAGGAGGCAGCAGTAGAGTTGTCACTACATATGGTGAGGACCTGAGCTGTCCAGACAATCAGATCACCGCTTGAGATAGTGTGAGTCTCCCTCCCACCCTCTTACCCTCCCACCCCCCTCCCCTCTCCCGCCCTCTTACTTTCTGACCTCTTTTTCCATCCCTTCTTCTATTCCACTTTTTCCCTCTCACATGTCCTCTCCCGTCCCATTTTCTTTCTCACCCCCCTTCTACTCTCCCATACAGCCTTCCTCTTCCTTTCATTCCCTCCTATCCTTTTCCACCACGCCACCAGGTTCCCTTCACTCTTCCATCTCCCCTTCCATCTGTCCTCCTCCTCCTTAACTTTCTTGTTTCCTGTTCTTTCTGTTTCTTGCGCTTCCTGTATTTCCTCTTTGCCGTTCCCTGTTCCTCCCTATCTTGGTACTTCCTGTTCTTTCCCCAACCCCTTCCCTGGCTACCTTACCCCTCCCTTAACCCCCTAACCTCCTTCTTTCTCTACCCATCTCCTGCCCCCCCTACCCCTGGCATGGGCTCTCAACTCCGGGTAATGAACGATTTATCGCCCCTCTGGTCCTCCTAGCCATTCCCACTGTTGCTCGCTGCTTGCTCTGTTATTCTCTTGCCCCTGCCTCGCCTCGCCCTGCCTCGCCCTGCCTCGCCCTGCCTCGCCTCGCCCTGCCTCGCCCTGCCTCGCCTCGCCCTGCCTCAACTCTTCAAATGTCTCCCTAAATATTATTTCTTGTCTAGGACTGCTTGCTGCTATCTAGTTCGTTTGAAACCTGCTCTTCTACTCTTCTACTCACTCTTATCTACCTCACACTCGTCTCCTCTACCCTCCACTTCTCTCCTTCACCCCTCACGTATCTACCCCTTCTCTCACCTACCTACCTACCTACCTACCTATCTACTTCCCTATCTCCCTCCTCCTCCTCCTTCCAGAGAAGACGACGTCATTGTAGCTGTAAACTCATCCAGGAAATTGACTTCACTTTACTCACCTTCCCTAAATTTAGTAACGAACCGCACGCAAGGGTTACTCTGTGTGTGTGTGTGTGTGTGTGTGTACTCACCTATATGTGCTTGCAGGATCGAGCATTGACTCTTGGATCCCGCCTTTCTAGCTATCGGTTGTTTACAGCAATGACTCCTGTCCCATTTCCCTATCATACCTAGTTTTAAAAGTATGAATAGTATTTGCTTCCACAACCTGTTCCCCAAGTGCATTCCATTTTTCTACTACTCTCACGCTAAAAGAAAACTTCCTAACATCTCTGTGACTCATCTGAGTTTCCAGTTTCCACCCATGTCCCCTCGTTCTGTTATTATTACGTGTGAACATTTGATCTATTTCCACTTTGTCAATTCCCCTGAGTATTTTATATGTCCCTATCATATCTCCTCTCTCCCTTCTTTTCTCTAGTGTCGTAAGGTTCAGTTCCATCAGCCGCTCTTCATATCCCATCCCTCGTAGCTCTGGGACAAGCCTCGTCGCAAACCTCTGAACCTTCTCCAGTTTCTTTATGTGTTTCTTCAGGTGGGGGCTCCATGATGGCGCGGCATACTCTAAGACGGGTCTCACGTAGGCAGTGTAAAGCGCCCTAAAAGCTTCCTCATTTAGGTTTCTGAATGAAGTTCTAATTTTCGCCAATGTAGAGTACGCTGCTGTCGTTATCCTATTTATATGTGCCTCAGGAGTTAGATTAGGTGTCACATCCACTCCCAGGTCTCTTTCTCGAATCGTTACAGGTAGGCTGTTCCCCTTCATTGTGTACTGTCCCTTTGGTCTCCTGTCACCTGATCCCATTTCCATAACTTTACATTTACTGGTGTTAAACTCCAGTAGCCATTTCTCTGACCATCTCTGCAGCCTGTTTAAGTCCTCTTGGAGGATCCTACAATCCTCGTCTGTCACAACTCTTCTCATTAATTTTGCGTCATCTGCAAACATCGACATGTATGATTCCACTCCTGTAAACATATCATTTACGTAAATTAGAAAGAGGATTGGTCCCAGCACCGATCCTTGAGGTACTCCACTTGTTACTGTTCGCCAGTCCGACTTTTCGCCCCTTACCATTACCCTCTGGCTCCTTCCTGTTAGGTAGTTCTTCACCCATACTAGGGCCTTTCCGCTTACTCCTGCCTGCCTCTCAAGTTTGTATAGCAGTCTCATGTGCGGTACCGTATCAAAGGCCTTTTGGCAGTCAAGAAATATGCAGTCTGCCCAGCCTTCTCTGTCCTGCCTTATCCTTGTTACTTTATCATAGAATTCTAAAAGGTTTGTTAGGCATGATTTCCCTGTCCAGAACCCATGTTGGTGCTTGTTTACAAACCCAATGCTCTCCAGGTGCTCAACAAGTCTTAGCCTAATTATTATTGTGTGTGTGTGTGTGTGTGTGTGTGTGTGTGTGTGTGTGTGTGTGCGTGTGTGTGAGGGCCGCTCTGGTCAAACACGAGGTAGGGCCGACCCCCTGCCTCCGCGACTAATGAAACCATCAGGAGTTGTGTGGCAGCAGTTCCCGTCACACAGACGGATCATATCATGCCTGATGTGAAAGAGCAGACAAAACACTGTCCCCACAGCTGTTCAACCCGTCCACCGCGACCCCTCACTACATCAATACACTCTCACTACATCAATACACTCTCACTACATCAATACACTCTCACTACACCAATACCCTTCCGTCTAACGCCTGCAAGCAAGTTAGCGTGAAGGGTTGGCGGAGGATGCGGTTAAAGTCTGCGGGGTTCACCACCCATGTTTCATTACTTATGCTGACTGGAGAGCCAGAGTGGCCATAGTGATCACTTGTGCTGTTTCCCCAGCACGGCCGACTATGTGCGGGTCGCGGGGACAATAGCCAGAAGTTGCAAAGAATGACTGATGCCGCGCAGGAATGATTCCTGTCGCCCTGGAATGAGTCCTGTCGCCCTGGAATGATTCCTGCCGCCCAGAAATAATTCCCGGCGCCCTGGAATGATTCCTGCCGCCCTGGAATGATTCCTGCCGCCCAGAAATAATTCCCGGCGCCCTGGAATGAGTCCTGTCGCCCTGGAATTATTCCTGCCGGCCAGAAATGGTGCTTTGATGAACCAAGTCATCCTGCATTGGCTTAGAGTGATTGATTTAATAACCAATCCCGATCAGTTACATCAGTCAGTGGCCACAATCGGAAGAGAATTTAATTACTAACTACTATACAAGATTACAATCCAACTAGTGCGTAATTAGTTACTACTCGTTACGTTACATCGTTAGGATTAATGGACTTGTTGAAGGCTATGAAGGTGAGGTCAGCCTTCGAACACGTGGGTCCTGCCACGTGGGTACTGCCACGTGATAAACACGTGGCTTTGTTTGTTTACTAAGTTTCATTTTCTCAATGGGATGATAAACGTTCTCTCAGTGTGATAAAAGAACTTCCTACTAAACTTTCTCACCACATCTCACCACAACTTCCTCCACCACCATCACCACTACCATCGCTCCCGCTGTCACCACCCCCCCTACCACCATCACACAACACCATCACCCCGCCCCAGACCCCTCCCTCAAGCCGCCAAAGCCTGTTCCATTGTATAAGGGTGAGGGGGGCGGAGTGCCTAAGCCTATTTAAGCCCATTGAGACCAACACGCATGACCTCTCGTGTTTAACAAAAGCTTCAGCTGTATTTGCTGGAACTTAAACCCAGCTTTTTTGTTTCCAGCACAGCGACTTTTATAGGGAGAACATATGTCGCCTGACACTGGGGCAAAAGTCTGGGTTCAGACTCTGTTGTTTTACACCTTGGAGAGGGTGTGACTTTTGGGGTAACAGTCAGTCTTCCAGGGAATGGTGGTTGGTGGTGGTTGGTAGTTGTGGTGGTGGTGGTGGCACGGCGGCCCTCCGCACGCTTGTTACACCCGTCGTAAAATATGAAAAAATATGACCACAAAAGTAGTGGTCCAAGTTAAGTGCACGGGCGGGTGCACGGCCTCTGTGAGGCGGGTGCACGGTCTCTGTGAGGCGGGTGCACGGTCTCTGTGAGGCGGGTGCACGGTCTCTGTGAGGCGGGTGCACGGCCTTTAATGAGGCGGGTGCACGCTTTAATGACAGGTGCACGGCCCCTGTAATGACGGGTGCACGGCCCTGTAATGACAGGTGCACGGCCCCTGTAATGACGGGTGCACGGCCCCTGTAATGACGGGTGCACGGCCCCTGTAATGACAGGTGCACGGCCCCTGTAATGACAAGTGCACGGCCCCTGTAATGACAGGTGCACGGCCCCTGTAATGACAGGTGCACGGCCCCTGTAATGACAAGTGCACGGCCCCTGTAATGACAGGTGCACGGCCCTTTAATGACAGGTGCACGGCCCTGTAATGACGGGTGCACGACCCCTGTAATGACAGGTGCACGACCCCTGTAATGGTGCACGTATTATCGAGAGTGTCTGCGTGTCCCTGTGAGGGGCAAGACTTACCCATCAGCGAGGGGGAGGGGCTATGGGAGCGACTCTAACTACTGAAGATCTTTCCCCGAACGTCATCGCCAGCCAGACGCCTCCACCACAGCAGAAAATATAATGTTGATGACTTAAGCTGGACTTACGACGGCAAGTTACGACTGCGGCGCGTCCTGAATCCGCCTGGGACACTTTCCCACGCAACTCAAGGCAGCAGCTAGGAACACAGCGAATAGGAACTAGCAACACTTATCTCGTACCTCAAATTCTTATTGACCATTTTGCTAGTTATTTGATGTATTTGTGAATGTATTTGTGGTAATGTTTTTGTTAAGGGGTAGCGGGGTGAGGGGGATACATATGCCTGTGTCCGCCTCCTTGATACCTGTGTCCGCCTCCTTGATGCCTGTGTCCGCCTCCTTGATACCTGTGTCCGCCTCCTTGATGCCTGTGTCCGCCTCCTTGATGCCTGTGTCCGCCTCCTTGATGCCTGTGTCCGCCTCCTTGATGCCTGTGTCCGCCTCCTTGATACCTGTGTCCGCCTCCTTGATACCTGTGTCCGCCTCCTTGATGCCTGTGTCCGCCTCCTTGATGCCTGTGTCCGCCTCCTTGATACCTGTGTCCGCCTCCTTGATACCTGTGTCCGCCTCCTTGATACCTGTGTCCGCCTCCTTGATACCTGTGTCCGCCTCCTTGATACCTGTGTCCGCCTCCTTGATGCCTGTGTCCGCCTCCTTGATACCTGTGTCCGCCTCCTTGATGCCTGTGTCCGCCTCCTTGATGCCTGTGTCCGCCTCCTTGATGCCTGTGTCCGCCTCCTTGATGCCTGTGTCCGCCTCCTTGATACCTGTGTCCGCCTCCTTGATGCCTGTGTCCGCCTCCTTGATGCCTGTGTCCGCCTCCTTGATGCCTGTGTCCGCCTCCTTGATGCCTGTGTCCGCCTCCTTGATGCCTGTGTCCGCCTCCTTGATGCCTGTGTCCGCCTCCTTGATACCTGTGTCCGCCTCCTTGATGCCTGTGTCCGCCTCCTTGATACCTGTGTCCGCCTCCTTGATGCCTGTGTCCGCCTCCTTGATGCCTGTGTCCGCCTCCTTGATACCTGTGTCCGCCTCCTTGATGCCTGTGTCCGCCTCCTTGATGCCTGTGTCCGCCTCCTTGATGCCTGTGTCCGCCTCCTTGATACCTGTGTCCGCCTCCTTGATGCCTGTGTCCGCCTCCTTGATGCCTGTGTCCGCCTCCTTGATACCTGTGTCCGCCTCCTTGATGCCTGTGTCCGCCTCCTTGATACCTGTGTCCGCCTCCTTGATGCCTGTGTCCGCCTCCTTGATGCCTGTGTCCGCCTCCTTGATACCTGTGTCCGCCTCCTTGATACCTGTGTCCGCCTCCTTGATACCTGTGTCCGCCTCCTTGATGACTGTGTCCGCCTCCTTGATGACTGTGTCCGCCTCCTTGATGCCTGTGTCCGCCTCCTTGATACCTGTGTCCGCCTCCTTGATAGTGACACAGTGATGGATGAAGACAGTGACCGAGCAACAAGTGACCGTCACGGGGCTCTCAAGAGAGTAGATCCACTGCTTTAATTTCCCGCGGGACAGTGCCAGTGTGAAAGTACTCCTTCCACATGGGCGTGTGTGGGAGAAAGTACTCCTCCCACATGGGCGTGTGTGGGAGAAAGTACTCCTCCCACATGGGCGTGTGTGGGAGAAAGTACTCCTCCCACATGGGCGTGTGTGGGAGAAAGTACTCCTCCCACATGGGCGTGTGTGGGAGAAAGTACTCCTTCCACATGGGCGTGTGTGGGAGAAAGTACTCCTTGCACATGGGCGTGTGTGGGAGAAAGTACTCCTCCCACATGGGCGTGTGTGGGAGAAAGTACTCCTCCCACATGGGCGTGTGTGGGAGAAAGTACTGCCACATGGGCGTGTGTGGGAGAAAGTACTTCCACATGGGCGTGTGTGGGAGAGAAGTACTGCCACATGGGCGTGTGTGGGAGAGAAGTACTGCCACATGGGCGTGTGTGGGAGAGAAGTACTGCCACATGGCCGTGTGTGGGAGAAAGTACTTCCACATGGGCGTGTGTGGGAGAAAGTACTGCCACATGGGCGTGTGTGGGAGAAAGTACTTCCACATGGGCGTGTGTGGGAGAAAGTACTGCCACATGGGCGTGTGTGGGAGAAAGTACTTCCACATGGGCGTGTGTGGGAGAAAGTACTTCCACATGGGCGTGTGTGGGAGAAAGTACTGCCACATGGGCGTGTGTGGGAGAAAGTACTTCCACATGGGCGTGTGTGGGAGAAAGTACTTCCACATGGGCGTGTGTGGGAGAAAGTACTTCCACATGGGCGTGTGTGGGAGAGAAGTACTGCCACATGGGCGTGTGTGGGAGAGAAGTACTTCCACATGGGCGTGTGTGGGAGAGAAATACTTCCACATGGGCGTGTGTGGGAGAGAGTACTCCTTCCACATGGGTGTGTGTGGGAGAGAAGTACTTCCACATGGGCGTGTGTGGGAGAGAAATACTTCCACATGGGCGTGTGTGGGAGAAGTACTTCCACATGGGCGTGTGTGGGAGAGAAGTACTGCCACATGGGCGTGTGTGGGAGAAAGTACTTGCACATGGGCGTGTGTGGGAGAAAGTACTTGCACATGGGCGTGTGTGGGAGAAAGTACTTCCACATGGGCGTATGTGGGAGAAAGTACTTGCACATGGGCGTGTGTGGGAGAGAAGTACTGCCACATGGGCGTGTGTGGGAGAAGTACTGCCACATGGGCGTGTGTGGGAGAGAAGTACTGCCACATGGGCGTGTGTGGGAGAGAAGTACTGCCACATGGGCGTGTGTGGGAGAGAAGTACTGCCACATGGGCGTGTGTGGGAGAGAAGTACTGCCACATGGGCGTGTGTGGGAGAGAAGTACTTCCACATGGGCGTGTGTGGGAGAAAGTACTTCCACATGGGCGTGTGTGGGAGAGAAGTACTGCCACATGGGCGTGTGTGGGAGAAGTACTGCCACATGGGCGTGTGTGGGAGAGAAGTACTGCCACATGGGCGTGTGTGGGAGAGAAGTACTGCCACATGGGCGTGTGTGGGAGAGAAGTACTGCCACATGGGCGTGTGTGGGAGAGAAGTACTGCCACATGGGCGTGTGTGGGAGAAAGTACTTCCACATGGGCGTGTGTGGGAGAAAGTACTTCCACATGGGCGTGTGTGGGAGAAAGTACTTCCACATGGGCGTGTGTGGGAGAGAAGTACTTCCACATGGGCGTGTGTGGGAGTACTGCCACATGGGCGTGTGTGGGAGAGAAGTACTGCCACATGGGCGTGTGTGGGAGAGAAGTACTGCCACATGGGCGTGTGTGGGAGAAAGTACTTCCACATGGGCGTGTGTGGGAGAAAGTACTTCCACATGGGCGTGTGTGGGAGAGAAGTACTTCCACATGGGCGTGTGTGGGAGAGAAGTACTGCCACATGGGCGTGTGTGGGAGAGAAGTACTTCCACATGGGCGTGTGTGGGAGAAAGTACTTCCACATGGGCGTGTGTGGGTGAAAGTACTCCTCCCACATGGGCGTGTGTGGGAGAAGTACTCCCACATGGGCGTGTGTGGGAGAAGTACTCCCACATGGGCGTGTGTGGGAGAAGTACTCCCACATGGGCGTGTGTGGGAGAAAGTACTTCCACATGGGGGTAGGAGAGGCCGCTGACTGACCCCACACCCCCATGTTGCTCATCACCCACATGGCCAACATAGCCGCGAGCCACTCAGGTTAAAAACCAATCACCGCTCAGAACCACCACCAATCAATCGACCAAATCGAGGGAGAAAAAAAAAGACAAAACAATATCGCATTGCGTAAAAAAAACAATTGAAAATCTGCAGATAGCACAAAAATTTAAGACAAGGAATAAACTCTATAACTTACCAGCAACCCTTCATGCCACCACACACAGGCGGGACCCGTGAGCCAGAGCTCAACCCCCCGCAAGCACAACTATTTGAGTACACAACAGCTGTGTTACATATACAAAAGATATAATTATCTCACCAGATACATAAAAGTTAAGACTTTTATATAGTCGGAATTAAAGCACTTAACCATATGTGTCAAGACGGTGTTATGTATACATAATCTTATGTATACATAGTTGTATACATATATCCCACATATGTATACATATCCCACATATTGTGTATATTCTTGCCATGGTGGGTTTGTTTTTCTTGGGAATGCTGCCTAAGAAGGTGTTGCTGGTGTTTGAGGTCTTATAAAGTATTCCTATGTTTCCTATATTACAGGTGTTGGTTGTGTTACCGGACCTGCAGGGAGGAGTCGTGGGTGTACTGTCGTGCCTGTGGTACAAGCTAACTGTAGTGTCTCATGGAGTGTGTCGAGTAACTCGAGTTCATGAAGAGATCTGTCAGGCACTGATACTTATCTCCAACCTACTGCTACGCCTCATACATGTTCAAATGTATACATATTCAGTTCATATGTATAGATATCCAGTCACTATGACTTCTTTCCTCCTGGTATCTTAGAGATAGTCAAAATGAAGGAGATAATTTTAGAAGCATTATTTCTTGTAGACATTAAACTTTGTCATTACAAATGCGTCTAAGATGAACAGGAAAATAATATCCTGGTCTATCAATAACATATTCGAGCGTGCCTTTGTACGACCTGTGTTTACGTACCTTTGTAAATTCAATATACATTACGTCTGTTTCTGAAGCTGTTGATGCGGAAGCTGCGTGTGGAGACGCCATAGTGATCTTAAGAGACATAGCAAATGTTACAATGACATTGACGATGCTGGGGATGGCGTCTGACTGTGAGGATGGTGAAGATGGCGCCTGACTGTGAAGGATGGTGAAGATGGTGTCTGACTGTGAGGATGGTGAAGATACCGTCTGACTGTGAGGATGGTGAAGATGGTGTCTGACTGTGAAGGATGGTGAAGATGGTGTCTGACTGTGAGGATGGTGAAGATGGCGTCTGACTGTGAAGGATGGTGAAGATGGTGTCTGACTGTGAGGATGGTGAAGATACCGTCTGACTGTGAGGATGGTGAAGATGGTGTCTGACTGTGAGGATGGTGAAGATGGCGCCTGATTGTGAAGGATGGTGAAGATGGTGTCTGACTGTGAGGATGGTGAAGATACCGTCTGACTGTGAGGATGGTGAAGATGGCGTCTGATTGTGAGGGATGGTGAAGATGGCGTCTGACTGTGAAGGATGGTGAAGATGGCGTCTGACTGTGAGGGATGTCATGAACACAGCAACAAGCACAGCACTACTCCCACAGTCATGCACAATTGCTGACGATGTGAGATATAAAGCACAGCAGGTGGTGCAATTGTAAGTCCTACAAGGTCAATCAGGTCAACGACAACAAGTGGATCCCGTATTATTTATGGTACACATAAGTAACCTAACAACACGTGTCATTTTGGTGTTCCTGTGTCCTGCTGACAAGACACATGTGTTCAAGTGTATCA
>NC_091220.1:17350273-17390273 GCF_040958095.1 Procambarus clarkii | reverse complement strand
TATGGGGGTGCTGGGTGTATGGGGGTACTGGGTGTATGGGGGTACTGGGTGTATGGGGGTACTGGGTGTATGGGGGTACTGGGTGTATGGAGGTGCTGGGTGTATGGGGGGTACTGGGTGTATGGGGGTACTGGGTGTATGGGGGTGCTGGGTGTATGAGGAGCACTGGGTGTATGGGGGCACTGGGTGTATGGGGGTACTGGGTGTATGGGGGTACTGGGTGTATGAGGAGCACTGGGTGTATGGGGGCACTGGGTGTATGGGGGTGCTGGGTGTATGGGGGTGCTGGGTGTATGGGGGTACTGGGTGTATGGGGGGTACTGGGTGTATGGGGGTACTGGGTGTATGGGGGTACTGGGTGTATGGGAGCACTGGGTGTATGGGGGCCACTGGGTGTATGGGGGGTACTGATTGTATGGGAGCACTGGGTGTATGGGGGTACTGGGTGTATGGGGGTACTGGTTGTATGGGAGCACTGGGTGTATGGGGGTACTGGGTGTATGGGGGGTACTGGGTGTATGGGGGGTACTGGGTGTATGGGGGGTACTGGGTGTATGGGGGTACTGGGTGTATGGGGGTACTGGGTGTATGGGGGTACTGGGTGTATGGGGGTGCTGGGTGTATGGGGGTACTGGTTGTATGGGGGTACTGGTTGTATGGGAGCACTGGGTGTATGGGGGTACTGGGTGTATGGGGGTACTGGGTGTATGGGGGTACTGGTTGTATGGGGGTACTGGTTGTATGGGAGCACTGGGTGTATGGGGGTACTGGGTGTATGGGGGTACTGGGTGTATGGGGGTACTGGGTGTATGGGGGTACTGGTTGTATGGGAGCACTGGGTGTATGGGAGCACTGGGTGTATGAGGGTACTAGGTGTATGAGAAGCATTGGGTGATTGGGGGACACTGGGTGTACCACATGGCCAATCAACAACAGCTGATTGGAAAGATTTCATGCTTGTAAACTGTTCAATAAATGCAACCAAAGCCGTCAAAGATTGAGGACAGATAAGCAATAATAGACCAATTTGCAGCACACATTAAAGATAACAATTTAGACATGAATGAAACAGACTCATCAATCTATCATCAGACAACACTCATCAATCTATCATCAGACAACACTCATCAATCTATCATCAGACGACAGTCTCAAAGCTAAAAAAAAAAATCCAATCATCCTTCTGAAGATCTCATTTCCGGTCCTCGTCAACAGTGAAGAATACTTATTGCAAAGTGAAAAAATGCAATGAAATTTTGCATTCAATTTTCAACAACATAGTTGTGAGAAAAGAAATTTTTCATGTGTCACGGCAATTAAATAACCTTTAAAAATTTTGTTATAATTAAATAGGCATTTATAATTTTGTTATATTAAATGGGTGCATTTCATATTAATAAAAATGTAAGTTCTTTGATCATAATTTTACAAAAGTATTTATTTATCTTTTTGACAAATATTCACATTAGTGGTCCGTCAGGTCCGAAATTTTGGTGGTTGCTGGTTTACTGGACCTTCCTAATGGAGTGATTAATGCTCCACTGGACCTTCCTAATGGAGTGATTAATGCTCCACTGAACCTTCCTAATGGAGTGATTAATGCTCCACTGGACCTTCCTGGAGTGATTAATGCTCCACTGGACCTTCCTAATGGAGTGATTAATGCTCCACTGGACCTTCCTGGAGTGATTAATGCTCCACTGAACCTTCCTAATAGTGATTAATGCTCCACTGAACCTTCCTAATAGTGATTAATGCTCCACTGAACCTTCCTAATGGAGTGATTAATGCTCCACTGGACCTTCCTGGAGTGATTAATGCTCCACTGGACCTTCCTAATGGGGTGATTAATGCTAAACTGGACCTTCCTAATGGGGTGATTGATGCTCCACTGGACCTTCCTAATGGAGTGATTAATGCTCCACTGGACCTTCCTAATGGGGTGATTAATGCTCCACTGGACCTTCCTAATGGAGTGATTAATGCTCCACTGGACCTTCCTAATGGGGTGATTAATGCTCCACTGGACCTTCCTAAGAGTGATTAATGCTCCACTGGACCTTCCTGGAGTGATTAATGCTCCACTGAACCTTCCTAATGGAGTGATTAATGCTCCACTGAACCTTCCTAATGGAGTGATTAATGCTCCACTGGACCTTCCTAATGGGGTGATTAATGCTCCACTGGACCTTCCTAATGGAGTGATTAATGCTCCACTGGACCTTCCTAATGGAGTGATTAATGCTCCACTGGACCTTCCTAATGGGGTGATTAATGCTCCACTGGACCTTCCTAATGGAGTGATTAATGCTCCACTGGACCTTCCTAATGGGGTGATTAATGCTCCACTGGACCTTCCTAATGGAGTGATTAATGCTCCACTGGACCTTCCTAATGGAGTGATTAATGCTCCACTGGACCTTCCTAATGGGGTGATTAATGCTCCACTGGACCTTCCTAAGAGTGATTAATGCTCCACTGGACCTTCCTGGAGTGATTAATGCTCCACTGAACCTTCCTAATGGAGTGATTAATGCTCCACTGAACCTTCCTAATGGAGTGATTAATGCTCCACTGGACCTTCCTGGAGTGATTAATGCTCCACTGAACCTTCCTAATAGTGATTAATGCTCCACTGAACCTTCCTAATGGAGTGATTAATGCTCCACTGGACCTTCCTGGAGTGATTAATGCTCCACTGGACCTTCCTAATGGGGTGATTAATGCTAAACTGGACCTTCCTAATGGGGTGATTGATGCTCCACTGGACCTTCCTAATGGAGTGATTAATGCTCCACTGGACCTTCCTAATGGGGTGATTAATGCTCCACTGGACCTTCCTAATGGAGTGATTAATGCTCCACTGGACCTTCCTAATGGGGTGATTAATGCTCCACTGGACCTTCCTAAGAGTGATTAATGCTCCACTGGACCTTCCTGGAGTGATTAATGCTCCACTGAACCTTCCTAATGGAGTGATTAATGCTCCACTGAACCTTCCTAATGGAGTGATTAATGCTCCACTGGACCTTCCTAATGGGGTGATTAATGCTCCACTGGACCTTCCTAATGGAGTGATTAATGCTCCACTGGACCTTCCTAATGGAGTGATTAATGCTCCACTGGACCTTCCTAATGGGGTGATTAATGCTCCACTGGACCTTCCTAATGGAGTGATTAATGCTCCACTGGACCTTCCTAATGGGGTGATTAATGCTCCACTGGACCTTCCTAATGGAGTGATTAATGCTCCACTGGACCTTCCTAATGGAGTGATTAATGCTCCACTGGACCTTCCTAATGGGGTGATTAATGCTCCACTGGACCTTCCTAAGAGTGATTAATGCTCCACTGGACCTTCCTGGAGTGATTAATGCTCCACTGAACCTTCCTAATGGAGTGATTAATGCTCCACTGAACCTTCCTAATGGAGTGATTAATGCTCCACTGGACCTTCCTGGAGTGATTAATGCTCCACTGAACCTTCCTAATAGTGATTAATGCTCCACTGAACGTTCCTAATGGAGTGATTAATGCTCCACTGGACCTTCCTGGAGTGATTAATGCTCCACTGGACCTTCCTAATGGAGTGATTAATGCTCCACTGGACCTTCCTAATGGAGTGATTAATGCTCCACTGGACCTTCCTAATGGAGTGATTAATGCTCCACTGGACCTTCCTAATGGGGTGATTAATGCTCCACTGGACCTTCCTAATGGAGTGATTAATGCTCCACTGGACCTTCCTAATGGAGTGATTAATGCTCCACTGGACCTTCCTAATGGGGTGATTAATGCTCCACTGGACCTTCCTAATGGGGTGATTAATGCTCCACTGGACCTTCCTAATGGGGTGATTAATGCTCCACTGGACCTTCCTAATGGAGTGATTAATGCTCCACTGGACCTTCCTAATGGAGTGATTAATGTTCCACTGGACCTTCCTAATGGGGTGATTAATGCTCCACTGGACCTTCCTAATGGAGTGATTAATGCTCCACTGGACCTTCCTAATGGGGTGATTAATGCTCCACTGGACCTTCCTAATGGAGTGATTAATGCTACACTGGACCTTCCTAATAGAGTGATTAATGCTCCACTGGACCTTCCTAATGGAGTGATTAATGCTACACTCGACCTTCCTAATGGAGTGATTAATGCTACACTGGACCTTCCTAATGGAGTGATTAATGCTCCACTGGACCTTCCTGGAGTGATTAATGCTCCACTGGACCTTCCTAATGGGGTGATTAATGCTCCACTGGACCTTCCTAATGGGGTGATTAATGCTCCACTGGACCTTCCTAATGGGGTGATTAATGCTCCACTGGACCTTCCTAATGGGGTGATTAATGCTCCACTGGACCTTCCTAATGGGGTGATTAATGCTCCACTGGACCTTCCTAATGGGGTGATTAATGCTCCACTGGACCTTCCTAATGGGGTGATTAATGCTCCACTGGACCTTCCTAATGGGGTGATTAATGCTCCACTGGACCTTCCTAATGGGGTGATTAATGCTCCACTGGACCTTCCTAATGGGGTGATTAATGTTCCATTGGACCTTCCTAATGGGGTGATTAATGCTCCACTGGACCTTCCTAATGGGGTGATTAATGCTCCACTGGACCTTCCTAATGGGGTGATTAATGCTCCACTGGACCTTCCTAATGGGGTGATTAATGCTCCACTGGACCTTCCTAATGGGGTGATTAATGCTCCACTGGACCTTCCTAATGGAGTGATTAATGCTACACTGGACCTTCCTAATGGAGTGATTAATGTTCCACTGGACCTTCCTAATGGAGTGATTAATGCTCCACTGGACCTTCCTGGAGTGATTAATGCTCCACTGGACCTTCCTAATGGAGTGATTAATGCTCCACTGGACCTTCCTAATGGGGTGATTAATGCTCCACTGGACCTTCCTGGAGTGATTAATGCTCCACTGGACCTTCCTAATGGGGTGATTAATGCTCCACTGGACCTTCCTGGAGTGATTAATGCTCCACTGGACCTTCTTCCTGTAGAGTTAATGCTCCACTGGACCTTCTTCCTGTAGAGTTAATGCTCCACTGGACCTTCTTCCTGTAGAGTTAATGCTCCACTGGACCTTCTTCCTGTAGAGTTAATGCTCCACTGGACCTTCTTCCTGTAGAGTTAATGCTCCACTGGGCCTTCTTCCTGTAGAGTTAATGCTCCACTGGGCCTTCTTCCTGTAGAGTTAATGCTCCACTGTAC
Organism: Procambarus clarkii; assembly: GCF_040958095.1. Taxonomy (NCBI): domain Eukaryota; kingdom Metazoa; phylum Arthropoda; class Malacostraca; order Decapoda; family Cambaridae; genus Procambarus; species Procambarus clarkii. The sequence continues at coordinate 17,385,032 of NC_091220.1, read as the reverse complement.
CTTCTTCCTCAACCGTTTAATGCTCCAGATGAGGAGGATGAGCAGCAGACTGCTCATCTCTGCTGGCACTGGCGTCTGCTCTATCGATCCCGCGTTTAAACGTCTGCTGACCGGTACGTCAAAGGTCAGCTCTACATTTAAGACGAGTGACGTCACTGCTCACTGCTCTCAATCATTCTCTGTGATTTTTCTATTTTTTTTTCTATTTTAATGTGTTATTTGGAGACTCATTGGCGTATTCTGATTGGTGAACTGACCTGGTTGCGTCTGATTGGTCAGTTTGAATACTGGGGTAAACGTGATTGGTCAGTTTGAATACTGGTGTAAACGTGATTGGTCAGTTTGAATACTGGTGTAAACGTGATTGGTCAGTTTGAATACTGGTGTAAACGTGATTGGTCAGTTTGAATACTGGTGTAAACGTGATTGGTCAGTTTGAATACTGGTGTAAACGTGATTGGTCAGTTTGAATACTGGTGTAAACGTGATTGGTCAGTTTGAATACTGGTGTAAACGTGATTGGTCAGTTTGAATACTGGTGCCTCATTCACAGCATCATCCATGGGTTCATCCGAACGATCCACAGACGTCCAAATGGTTGTTCAGCAGAGATATCCGGGAGCTGAAGCTCAACCTTCCCCCCTTCTAGCACAGAAAAGATGCCCCTTCCCCCCCCCCCCTCTCCACCCCCATTTTTTTTACCCATTAGAAATTAATGGTGGTCTGAAAAATGAAAAGTAATGGCCCCAGACGCCTCCTCCTCGGAGTATGTTGTTGAGACTCTAGTCTGTATCTTCTTCTTCCTCCTCCTCCTCCTCTTCCCTCTTCCTTCCGACCCTGTTCTTCTCTCATCCATCTTCTTGCATCCTTTATCCTCCTGCTCCGTCTCCCTCATCCCTCCTCATCCGTCTGGTGCTGCTAGTCAAGATTGGGACGGATGGCGGTCTCCCGCAGTACTGCATAATTCACTCCGCTTCCATCTTTACCTCTCTCTCTCTCTCTCTCCCCTGGCTCTTCCACTCTCCTCTCTACCACCTTTTTCTTCTCCTCGTCCTCCTGTTTTCCTGTTGCTGCTGCTGTTGTTTCAACCCAGTATAGTGAAGAACCCGTGTCAGTTTTACCTTTGTCACGTGAACGCTGCACGCACACGCACGCACACGCACACACACACACACACGCACATGTAATGTAAAAATGTAATGTAATGAAGATAGGTGTAGGGAGCAGGAGGCCAGATACAAGGTATCATCTGGGAGAGGAAATTCTTCAGGAGTCAGAGAGAGAGAAAGACTTGGGGGTTGATATCACGCCAGACCTGTCTCCTGCAGCACATATCAAGCGGTTAACATCAGCGGCATATGCCAGGCTGGTCAACATACGAACGGCATTCAGAAACTCGTGTAAGGAATCATTCAGAACTTTGTATACCACATATGTAAGACCAATCCTGGAGTATGCGGCTCCAGCATGCAGTCCATATCTAGTCAAGCATAAGACTAAACTGGAAAAGGTTCAAAGGTTTGCCACCAGACTAGTACCCGAGCTGAGAGGTATGAGCTACGAGGAGAGACTACGGGAATTAAACCTCACGTCGCTTGAAGACAGAAGAGTTAGGGGGAATATGATCACCACATTCAAGATTCTCAGAGGAATTGACAGGGTAGATAAAGACAGGCTATTTAACACAAGGGGCACACGCACAAGGGGACACAGGTGGAAACTGAATGCCCAAATGAGCCTCAGAGATATTAGAAAGAACTTTTTTAGTAACAGAGTGGTTGAGAAATGGAATGCATTAGGAAGTATTGTGGTGGAGGCTGACTCCATACACAGTTTCAAGTGTAGATATGATAGAGCCCAGTAGGCTCAGGAACCTGTACACCTGTTGATTGACTGTTGAGAGCCGGGACCAAAGAGCCAGAGCTCAACCCCCGCAAGCACAAATAGTTGAGTACAAATAGGTGAGTACACACACACACACACAGGGCCTCGCGGCTGAGTGGATAAAGTTCGAAGGTCGTAGTCCTAATGACCCGGGTTTGATTTCCGGTGGAGGCGGAAACAAAAGGGTAGAGTTTCTTTCACCCTAATACACCAGTTCACCTAGCAATAAACAGGTACCTGGGAATTAGACAGCTGCTACGGCCTGCTTCCTGGGGATATATATGTGTGTGTGTGTGTTAGAGATAAATATATCTAGTAGATATAATAGAGTAATTAATTGACTGGTTAGAAAGGCGAAGCCCAAGAGCCAATATCGAGCTAAAATATTATGCCTGCTGGGTCGAGCTCGATCCTGCAGGCATAAACAGCCGAACACAGACCCATTAACTCCATCCTCCCCTCTTCAGGACCAGGGACGAAGGGGGAGACTACTGAGAACGGCGACAATTGGGCCTTGGGAGGCTGGTAGCCCAAATGATCAGCCCGGGGCGTGCTTGGCGCCCAGTCTGGCTCATTATACCCAACACCAACCCGCCTACACTCTCCTCTTCACACTCTCTCTCCCGCTTATGACTTATGGACCCGGGCTTTGTCTTCCATATTATCACAATCATATATGGTACACGGCTATTATTTCACCGTACGATTTGACCGTACGATTTGACCATGCGATTTGACCATGCGATTTGACCGTACGATTTGACCATGCGATTTGACCATGCGATTTGACCATGCGATTTGACCGTACGATTTGACCATGCGATTTGACCATACGATTTGACCGTACGATTTGACCATGCGATTTGACCATGCGATTTGACCATGCGATTTGACCGTACGATTTGACCATGCGATTTGACCATGCGATTTGACCATACGATTTGACCATACGATTTGACCATGCGATTTGACCATACGATTTGACCATACGATTTGACCATACGATTTGACCATACGATTTGACCGTACGATTTGACCATACGATTTGACCATGCGATTTGACCATGCGATTTGACCATGCGATTTGACCATACGATTTGACCATGCGATTTGACCATGCGATTTGACCATACGATTTGACCATGCGATTTGACCATGCGATTTGACCATACGATTTGACCATATGATTTGACCATACGATTTGACCATACGATTTGACCGTACGATTTGACCATACGATTTGACCATGCAATTTGACCGTACGATTTGACCATTCGATTTGACCATACGATTTGACCATTCGTTTTGACCATGCAATTTGATCGAATGGTTTGATCGTATGGTTTGAAAAATATGATTTGGCCAGCCTTCAGGCTGGCCAAATCCTGTGCAGCAATACAGTAATAGCATTAATAATAATTAATTTTGTCCGGGACAGGCAGGCTGTGAATATTTATATGATAGGCTTATATCGAGCCCCCCCCCCCCCGGTCAAACTACTGACCTTGCCCGGGATGCAACCCTCACAATATGTGACTAACTTGCGTACAGATTCTGCAGGCATATATAGTAAACATACAGATGTTTGACTTATCTCTGGAGGTTGTGTTGTGCGTAGTGCTGAGGCCGCCACCACTCACCTAGAAGGCAGAGAGAAAGAAGCCGTCATGTAAGGCACTTGTTACAGCAACATCCCCGCTCTCTTACCCATGCGTAACATTGTAATATAGATGATTTAGGAGCGTACACACGCTAACAGTCATCTACTTGCATAACAACTATAATGGTGACTCGTTCTTACCGAGGATTACTGGTTTTCATAATAAGCTACGATGGGTTGTGAAGGTACGTTTTTGGCTGGGTAAGTGCAACAGTGTTGGAAAGTCGCCCCTTAAAGTAAAATTCACAATTTGCTGTGAATTTTACATTAAAATGTGAAACAATCTTGAAAAAATGTAGTTACAGGTATATAATGACACTTTTAATTCACATAAATTATATATTAATAAAGTAATTAATAAAGATAAGAAATTATATTGATATGGTTGTATTTCTGAGGGCGCATGGTGGCTGAGTGGACAGCGATCTGGATGCGTATATCTAGGGACCGGGGATCGATCCCCGGCGATGGCGGAAACAAATGAACAGAGTTTCTTTCACCCTGGTGCACCTCTTCACCTAGCAGTAAATAAGTACCTGGCAGTTAGATAGCTGCTACAGGCTGTTTCCTGGATGTGTGTGGAAGGGAAACAAAAAATCAGTTGATTGATTGACAGTTGAGACGCGGGCCGGAAGAGCCAGAGCTAAGAGCAAGCAGAACTATGTGAATTCACACACACACACACACATACACACACACGCGCGCGTGTGAACGCCACCTGTCCACACTGCCAGACTCTCTACGGATCTTCTTTATTTGGAATCCATAATGGGTGATATCCCTAATGACCTACGGGCTCACCATAGCCCGTGCTACTTGGAACTTTTTGTTCCAAGTAGCGAATCTTAAACAACAACAACAACAGGGTGATATCCGGTCATGTTGTGTCCAGAAATGACAAACATCCGGCTAATGAAGAACTTATTTCCACGGATATTGGATGAGCCGGAAGGAGAGAAAGGCCAGATGGACGGGATGGAGAGAGGAGGCGGGATGGAGGAGAGGGGGGGAGTGGTTAAATCAGCGAGATGGCAATAGGGGGCCGGATGAAGGGGAGGAATAGAGAGGCCGGAGGAGCGAGATGAGGAAGGGAGCCGGATTAGTGGGATGGAGACCGGAAGAATAAGGGGAAGAGGGAGAGAGAGAGGGAGGGAGGGAGGGAGGGAGGGAGGGAGAGAGAGAGAGATGCAGGCCATCTTATGCTAATTTTGCATCACAAGCTGTCAAATATGCGGCCTATCCCCCTTCTACATGCGCCCCCCCACATGCGTCCCCCCCCCACATGCGCCCCCCCCCCCACATGCGCCCCCCCCCACATGCGTCCGGCCCCCCATCCCCCTTTCTACATGCGGCTCGCCCACCCCCTTCTACATGCGGCCCTCCCCCCCTCCCCTTCTCTCCTACATGCGGCCCACGATCCACTGACTACTTCAACCGCCTCCTAAGCACCCAACTAGGGCAGTTGGAGTTAAAAGAGCAGCATGTGTATTGGCAAATTACTCTGGTTCAGCCTATTATGCTCCTGCCTCCGGTGGTTGAAGCTCGTTTAGTGCAGCAGTAGTCACTGTTTGGAAGTTAATTATGAAATATATATTTTAAGTGAACTGAAAGCAATGAATGAAGTGAAGGATAATGAATGAACGTTCTTGCTTTCATGGAGGGTATGACAGAACATCACCGGAACACGAGCATGAAATAAGTTGATGATAGAAATTGATGACTGTATTCCTGGCTTTGAGATGAAATACAAGCTTTCTGTAAGGTCAACTTACAGAGCAACAGAGAGCAGCTAACTTACAGAGCAACAGAGAGCAGCTAACTTACAGAGCATCTAACAGAGAGCAGCTAACTTACAGAGCATCTAACAGAGCAACTAACTTACAGAGTAGCTAACTTACAGAGCAACTAATAGAGAGCAGCTAACTTACAGAGCATCTAACAGAGAGCAGCTAACTTACAGAGCATCTAACAGAGAGCAGCTAACTTACAGAGCATCTAACAGAGAGCAGCTAACTTACAGAGCATCTAACAGAGAGCAGCTAACTTACAGAGCATCTAACAGAGCAACTAACTTACAGAGTAGCTAACTTACAGAGCAACTAATAGAGAGCAGCTAACTTACAGAGCATCTAACAGAGAGCAGCTAACTTACAGAGCATCTAACAGAGAGCAGCTAACTTACAGAGCATCTAACAGAGAGCAGCTAACTTACAGAGCATCTAACAGAGAGCAGCTAACTTACAGAGCATCTAACAGACCAACTAACTTACAGAGTAGCTAACTTACAAAGCAACTAATAGAGAGCCACTAACTTACAGAGCAGCTAACTTACAGTCATGTAGTCTCGGGTTGAACACATGACAACACATGTGGAGCGCTTAGACACATGTTGTAGGCCCACAACATACACACATGACTCCCTGGGGGCTACCCGGACAGGTGTTGTACCAGGTGTTGCCTCACGTTCAACACCTGAGGTGCCCCGGGGCCCCTCAGTGAGCATCATCACCACCTCAGCCACCCCCCGGGGCCCCTCAGTGAGCATCATCACCACCTCAGCCACCCCCGGGGCCCCTCAGTGAGCATCAACACCACCACAGCCACCCCCCGGGGCCCCTCAGTGAGCATCATCACCACCTCAGCCACCCCCGGGGCCCCTCAGTGAGCATCAACACCACCTCAGCCACCCTCGGGGCCCCTCAGTGAGCATCATCACCACCACAGCCACCCCCCGGGGCCCCTCAGTGAGCATCAACACCACCTCAGCCACCCTCGGGGCCCCTCAGTGAGCATCATCACCACCACAGCCACCCCCCGGGGCCCCTCAGTGAGCATCAACACCACCTCAGCCACCCTCGGGGCCCCTCAGTGAGCATCATCACCACCACAGCCACCCCCCGGGGCCCCTTAGTGAGCATCAACACCACCTCAGCCACCCTCGGGGCCCCTCAGTGAGCATCATCACCACCACAGCCACCCCCCGGGGCCCCTCAGTGAGCATCAACACCACCACAGCCACCCCCCGGGGCCCCTCAGTGAGCATCAACACCACCTCAGCCACCCCCGGGGCCCCTCAGTGAGCATCAACACCACCTCAGCCACCCTCGGGGCCCCTCAGTGAGCATCAACACCACCACAGCCACCCCCCGGGGCCCCTCAGTGAGCATCAACACCACCTCAGCCACCCTCGGGGCCCCTCAGTGAGCATCAACACCACAGCCACCCCCGGGGCCCCTCAGTGAGCATCAACACCACCTCAGCCACCCTCGGGGCCCCTCAGTGAGCATCAACACCACCACAGCCACCCTCGGGGCCCCTCAGTGAGAGTCAACACCACCTCAGCCAACCCCGGGGCCCCTCAGTGAGCATCAACACCACCACAGCCGCCCTCGGGGCCCCTCAGTGAGAGTCAACACCACCACAGCCACCCCCGGGGCCCCTCAGTGAGCATCAACACCACCTCAGCCACCCTCGGGGCCCCTCAGTGAGCATCAACACCTCAGCCACCCCCGAGGCCCCTCAGTGAGAGTCAACACCACCACAGCCACCCCCGGGGCCCCTCAGTGAGCATCAACACCACCCCCGGGGCCCCTCAGTGAGCATCAACACCACCTCAGCCACCCTCGGGGCCCCTCAGTGAGCATCAACACCACAGTCACCCCCGAGGCCCCTCAGTGAGAGTCAACACCACCACAGCCACCCCCGGGGCCCCTCAGTGAGCATCAACACCACCCCCGGGGCCCCTCAGTGAGCATCAACACCACCCCGGGGCCCCTCAGTGAGCATCAACACCACCTCAGCCACCCCCGGGGCCCCTCAGTGAGCATCAACACCACCTCAGCCACCCCGGGGCCCCTCAGTGAGCATCAACACCACCCCCGGGGCCCCTCAGTGAGCATCAACACCACCTCAGCCACCCCCGGGGCCCCTCAGTGAGCATCAACACCACCTCAGCCACCCCCGGGGCCCCTCAGTGAGCATCAACACCACCCCCCGGGGCCCCTCAGTGAGCGTCACCAACAAAAACGAGGTAATCCCAGGTGATGATTGGTGATAAGGACACAATAGAGAGCCGTATCTTCATTATCTTACCAACAGTATTGTTAACGAAGTGTCCTCCCAATATTACCTCCAAGTTTTGTAAGCGGCGGCGAGTGGGCGAGTATAGTGGCTCACCCACCCCGCCCCCGCCTCCTCCTCCTCCTCCTCGTCCTCGTCCTCCTCCTCCTTCTCGTCCTCCAGCTCCAGCTCCTCCTCAGGTGATCACAGTTGACTTAATTACGAGTCTGAGACTAATTCCTTTAAATCTTGAGTCCTACACTGTGGTTAGTTTAGTGAACTGGAATATATTATACACAGGAAGTACTGCTACACACACACACACTCACACACACACACACACACACACCAGCAGACATGGAAAGAGGACCAGCAGACACAGACAGGCAGACAGACAATACAACACACACAAGAATCTCTCGGCCACTCAGGAGAAACTCCGCCCATCACAGCTATCAATCAGATTACTACATAATACATCGACCCTTTTACCACTTTCTCAGCTCGGGGGAAACGGCCCATAAGAAAATCAGAGAGTTTCTGATTGATGATTCTGATTCCCCCCCGAAATCAGAGTGAGTGTGTGTGTGTGTGTAGACGGCTGAGTGGCTCTTCCCTCCGACCCTCACAGCCCCAGACTACACACTCAGATCTCACAATCACTCAGAATTCCCCACGAAAAGCTTCCTAGAAAAACATTTCGTAAATGGTATTAAAGGAAAAATTAAAATAAGAGTAGGCTTTGGCCCTCCAATGGAAAAGTTTAGATTAAGGTCATGTTGGCCTGTGATCCAAAGGCACCAAGAGGCACCAGAGGCACCAAAGGCACTACCAGGCACCAAGACAACGGCATAAAAACAATGGTGATTCCCTCAAGGGGTCGATTTTAATCTGGGAAATGTTAAATAATGCCGAAACTTTGATTGCTTCCGGAAATTAGCATTGACGTGAGAGAGGGATAACTCCTGCCTGGAGCTAGGAGCTAGGGGGGTCTAGGGGGGGCTAGGAGAGGGACAGGGGTCGTCCCTGATTTATTAAACAATTTATGAGTACTTTATCTGGTTGTTCACGGGATTTACTGCCTCTCCTCCGCCTCCTCTTGTGTATTGCCTCACGTTCCTCTGCGTAAATCCCTCTATTTACACTACTCTGAGAGCATCTATCTCACTCACACAAGCAACTCACACACTCCCTCTCACACACTCCTCACTACCTTTATTCACCTCACACACTCCTCATCAACGCATATATTACCTCAAGCACAACATGGTGGACATGCCAATATGCCAGAACTAGGAGGAGCTAGTTCTTACTAGAACAACAGTAGCCCCTTACTAGAACAACAGTAGCCCCTTACTAGAACAACAGTAGCCCCTTACTAGAACAACAGTAGCCCCTTACTAGAACTACAGTAGCCCCTTACTAGAACAACAGCAGCCCCTTACTAGAACAACAGTAGCCCCTTACTAGAACAACAGTAGCCCCTTACTAGAACAACAGTAGCCCCTTACTAGAACAACAGTAGCCCCTTACTAGAACAACAGCAGCCCCTTACTAGAACAACAGTAGCCCCTTACTAGAACAACAGTAGCCCCTTACTAGAACTACAGTAGCCCCTTACTAGAACTACAGTAGCCCCTTACTAGAACAACAGTAGCCCCTTACTAGAACAACAGTAGCCCCTTACTAGAACAACAGTAGCCCCTTACTAGAACAACAGTAGCCCCTTACTAGAACAACAGTAGCCCCTTACTAGAACAGCAGCCCCTTACTAGAACAACAGTAGCCCCTTACTAGAACAACAGCAGCCCCTTACTAGAACAGTAGCCCCTTACTAGAACAACAGTAGCCCCTTACTAGAACAACAGTAGCCCCTTACTAGAACAACAGTAGCCCCTTACTAGAACAACAGCAGCCCCTTACTAGAACAACAGTAGCCCCTTACTAGAACAACAGTAGCCCCTTACTAGAACAACAGTAGCCCCTTACTAGAACAACAGCAGCCCCTTACTAGAACAACAGTAGCCCCTTACTAGAACAACAGTAGCCCCTTACTAGAACAACAGCCCCTTACTAGAACAACAGTAGCCCCTTACTAGAACAGCAGCAGCCCCTTACTAGAACAACAGTAGCCCCTTACTAGAACAACAGTAGCCCCTTACTAGAACAACAGTAGCCCCTTACTAGAACAACAGTAGCCCCTTACTAGAACAACAGTAGCCCCTTACTAGAACAACAGTAGCCCCTTACTAGAACAGCAGCCCCTTACTAGAACAACAGTAGCCCCTTACTAGAACAACAGCAGCCTCTTACTAGAACAACAGTAGCCCCTTACTAGAACAACAGTAGCCCCTTACTAGAACAACAGTAGCCCCTTACTAGAACAACAGTAGCCCCTTACTAGAACAACAGTAGCCCCTTACTAGAACAACAGTAGCCCCTTACTAGAACAGCAGCCCCTTACTAGAACAACAGTAGCCCCTTACTAGAACAACAGCAGCCCCTTACTAGAACAACAGTAGCCCCTTACTAGAACTACAGTAGCCCCTTACTAGAACAACAGTAGCCCCTTACTAGAACAACAGTAGCCCCTTACTAGAACTACAGTAGCCCCTTACTAGAACAACAGTAGCCCCTTACTAGAACTACAGTAGCCCCTTACTAGAACAACAGTAGCCCCTTACTAGAACTACAGTAGCCCCTTACTAGAACAACAGCAGCCCCTTACTAGAACAGCAGCCCCTTACTAGAACAACAGTAGCCCCTTACTAGAACAACAGCAGCCCCTTACTAGAACAACAGTAGCCCCTTACTAGAACTACAGTAGCCCCTTACTAGAACAACAGCAGCCCCTTACTAGAACAGCAGCCCCTTACTAGAACAACAGTAGCCCCTTACAAGAACAACAGCAGCCCCTTACTAGAACAACAGTAGCCCCTTACCAGAACAACAGTAGCCCCTTACTAGAACAACAGCAGCCCCTTACTAGAACAACAGTAGCCCCTTACTAGAACAACAGCAGCCCCTTACTAGAACAACAGTAGCCCCTTACTAGAACTACAGTAGCCCCTTACAAGAACAACAGTAGCCCCTTACTAGAACAACAGCAGCCCCTTACTAGAACAACAGTAGCCCCTTACAAGAAAAACAGTAGCCCCTTACTAGAACAACAGTAGCCCCTTACTAGAACAACAGTAGCCCCTTACTAGAACAACAGCAGCCCCTTACTAGAACAACAGTAGCCCCTTACAAGAACAACAGTAGCCCCTTACAAGAACAACAGTAGCCCCTTACTAGAACAGCAGCAGCCCCTTACTAGAACAACAGTAGCCCCTTACTAGAACAACAGTAGCCCCTTACAAGAACAACAGCAGCCCCTTACTAGAACAACAGTAGCCCCTTACTAGAACAACAGCAGCCCCTTACTAGAACAGCAGCCCCTTACTAGAACAACAGTAGCCCCTTACAAGAACAACAGCAGCCCCTTACAAGAACAACGGGAGCAGACAAAACACAATGATCCGTTAGAGTAGATGGCAGCCATTAAACAAAGACTCACAAGAAGTGTTCAAGAAAGAACATAAGAACAAAGGCAACTGCAGAAGGCCTATTGGCCCATACGAGGCAGCTCCCATCTATAACCACCCAATCCCACTCATATACATGTCCAACCCGCGCTTGAAACAATCGTGGGACCCCACCTATTGGCCTAGAACACACCTAGAACACACATGGCTTCACAGAAATGACGTTAAGTGTGTCATAAATCCAACATAAATTCCGTGACAGCGTGACAGGAGTACAGGAAGAACAGGAGAGTACAGGAAGAACAGGAGAGTACAGGAAGAACAGGAGAGTACAGGAAGAACAGGAGAGTACAGGAAGAACAGGAGAACACAGAGATAAGCCTGTGAGCAGTCAGAGGGACGAGGCAGCCACAGCATCACCCTAGTACCAGTCAACACGTGGGATGAGCTAAGTCACCTCACACAAGGACCTACGGGCTCACCATAGCCCGTGCTACTTGGAACTGTTTGTTCCAAGTAGCGAATCTTGAACAACAACGTCACACACTTATTCTAAATGGGAGATAAGAGCTAAATCAAGTCTCTGTTGTTTGAATCGTTATTATTGAAGGCAAGAGGGTGAGAAACCTTTACGATAGGCGCCTGAGAGGCGGGGCCCAGGAGCTGAAGATTGTCATGAAAGCGTATGTAAGTCTCCCTCGTGACGGCTATTCTATCTTGTGAAACCTTCCTCCTTGTATCATCATCTGTACCTCGTCCTCCAGGGCGTCGTCCTCCAGGGCGTCGACCTCCAGGGCGTCGTCCTCCAGGGCGTCGTCCTCCAGGGCGCCGACCTCCAGGGCGTCGTCCTCCAGGGCGTCGTCCTCCAGGGCGTCGTCCTCCAGGGCGTCGTCCTCCAGGGCGTCGACCTCCAGGGCGTCGACCTCCAGGGCGTCGTCCTCCAAGGCGTCGTCCTCCAGGGCGTCGTCCTCCAAGGCGTCGTCCTCCAGGGCGTCGTCCTCCAGGGCGTCGTCCTCCAGGGCGTCGTCCTCCAAGGCGTCGTCCTCCAGGGCGTCGTCCTCCAGGGCGTCGTCCTCCAAGGTGTCGTCCTCCAGGGCGTCGTCCTCCAGGGCGTCGACCTCCAGGGCGTCGTCCTCCAAGGCGTCGTCCTCCAGGGCGTCGTCCTCCAGGGCGTCGTCCTCCAAGGCGTCGTCCTCCAGGGCGTCGTCCTCAAGGGCGTCGACCTCCAGGGCGTCGTCCTCCAAGGCGTCGTCCTCCAGGGCGTCGTCCTCCAAGGCGTCGTCCTCCAGGGCGTCGTCCTCCAGGGCGTCGTCCTCCAGGGCGTCGACCTCCAGGGCGTCGACCTCCAGGGCGTCGTCCTCCAGGGCGTCGTCCTCCAGGGCGTCGTCCTCCAGGGCGTCGTCCTCCAGGGCGTCGTCCTCCAGGGCGTCGTCCTCCAGGGCGTCGTCCTCCATGGCGTTGTCCTCCAGGGCGTCGACCTCCAGTGCGTCGTCCTCCAGGGCGTCGTCCTCCAGGGCGTCGTCCTCCAGGGCGTCGTCCTCCAGGGCGTCGTCCTCCAGGGCGTCGTCCTCCAGGGCGTCGACCTCCAGGGCGTCGTCCTCCAGGGCGTCGTCCTCCAGGGCGTCGTCCTCCAGGGCGTCGACCTCCAGGGCGTCGACCTCCAGGGCGTCGTCCTCCAAGGCGTCGTCCTCCAGGGCGTCGTCCTCCAGGGCGTCGTCCTCCAGGGCGTCGTCCTCCAAGGCGTCGTCCTCCAGGGCGTCGTCCTCCAGGGCGTCGACCTCCAGGGCGTCGTCCTCCAGGGCGTCGTCCTCCAAGGCGTCGTCCTCCAGGGCGTCGTCCTCCAGGGCGTCGACCTCCAGGGCGTCGTCCTCCAAGGCGTCGTCCTCCAGGGCGTCATCCTCCAGGGCGTCGTCGTCCACCCTGGCACTCGACAATACACAGTGGTCGACCTGGTAATTATGAAGCTGTGGTCCCCACACGCTCGTTAATCTTGGCTTGCTCTCCCCCCACACCAGTGGGGCTCCTCCTCTCCCCCCACACCTGTGGGGCTCCTCCCTCCCCCCACACCTGTGGGGCTCCTCCCTCCCCCACACCTGTGGGGCTCCTCTCTCCCCCACAGCCCCCACACCCACACCCTCTCATCCCTATAATACCACCTCACTCAGTGTCTCTAAAACTGTGATTTAATTAGAATATCAACAGAGAGTAAACACAGCCCTGGACCACCACCAGGCAATGAAAGCATCTTACATCACGTTATGGAAATGTCTTCAAATTTATAATGAACGCTTTTAATCACCTCAAATGTATTTTAAAATATTATATATATGTTATAGTAGTGTTGATCTCGTGGTTACTATATATATAGCCAGTGTTGACCAGTACATTGTGCTATCCTTTCACTCTCCCTACTCTGGTTGCTCCACTCAGAGCACTCGGTAAGTGTTCGACGAGTATAAGCGTTGACAACACTGGCTTTGTATCTTTGGGGGCACTCACTACACCGTTTAGGCATAATGCTATGTTTGTAGGTTTAGTATATACGTTGGTGCTTAGGGATCTTCTTGAGGTTATCTTGAGATGATTTCGGGGCTTTTAGTGTCCCCGCGGCCCGGTCCTCGACCAGGCCTCCACCCCCAGGAAGCAGCCCGTGACTGCTGACTAACACCCAGGTACCTATTTTACTGCTAGGTAACAGGGGCATAGGGTGAAAGAAACTTTGTCCATTGTTTCTCGCCGGCGCCCGGGATCGAACCCAGGACCACAGGGATGCTTCTGTGTTTATTATTAACACATACAGGAAATAGCGTGAACCCGAATTCTATTCGTTGTTTTTGCGTGTCATGAAAATATGCGGTAAACTCTATGGAAAACACATCCTTGATTTCATTTCAACCTTCATGAGAACGGTAGGCGGGAAAGTGGTTATAAAGTGATATTTCTTAAAGTATTTAATATAGACCGACCATAATCAGTCTATGTCTGTTCCATACCCCAAACCATTTCCCCTGTAAAGTTGGCTGAGGCTAGCCCTAAGCATCTGGCTTCCAACTTGCCATGGCGACACTCAAGGGGCTTATCTTGACATGATTTCGGGGCTTAGCGTCCCCGCGGCCCGGTCCTCGACCAGGCCTCCTTTTTGTTACACACCTCCAGGAAGCAGCCCGTAGCAGCTGTTTAACTCCCAGGTACCTATTTACTGCTAGGTGAACAGGGAACATCAGAGCAAAAGAAACTCTACCCATTTGTTTCCGCCTCCACCGGGGATCGAACCCGGAACCTCAGGACTACGAATCCGAAACGCTGTCCACTCAGCCGGTGGAGATGCTCAACAAGTCCGTGATTTTCACAACTCCGGAGAGAACTAGATAGCTGTGTTGTGCTGACAATCTCTGGAGGCTGAGTCTCAGCACGACGGATCCCACCCACCTACTCCGACTACACGACGACACACGGCCGCTCACCTGTTCACCCCAACGACACTAATTTCCGGTGGTCGCGCTTAACACGGAGTGCTCACGTCACTTGTCGTGGTGTAACTCCCCGCCACGACCCGAGCAATTACACCTCCTACACCAACTACGGTATGGCCGCGGTCTGCTCTACAGGCTGCTGTGGGCAGACACGCACACCCTGGCACGGAGGCCCTCAGACACGCACACCCTGGCACGGAGGCTGGTAGACACGCACACCCTGGCACGGAGGCAGGCAGGGGCCGACACAGGCACGGAGGGAGGCAGGGGCCGACGCAGGCACGGAGGGAGGCAGGGCGGGGCGCGACAAGCACACACCAAGGTACACAAACAGGCGTCTAACGCGCCGCCTAATAAGAGGTCGCCTGTAACACCACTCTCATGCAAAGCAAATAACCCCATTTAGGTACAAATTCCAAAGTTTTCTCGCCTCGTGTACTTGGGCGCGTGTAATGCCTGCCCCTTACCCCTGCTGCCGCCCCTACCACACACCTCTCTCCCTCCCTGTCTCCCTGTCCCTCCCTCCGTCCCTGTTCCTCCCTGTCCCTCCCTGTCCCTCCCTGTCTCTCTCCCTCCCTCCCTAACACAGCAGGTTTCCGCCATTTCACCATAATCTTCTGGTAGTCCAATGTAAGCTGTTTAGCTCTTGGTTTTCCAGTAGGAGCTCGCTCTCTCTCTCTCTCTCTCTCTCTCTCTCTCTCTCTCTCTCTCTCTCTCTCTCTCTCTCTCTCTCTCTCTCTCTCTTTCTCTCTCTCCTACCTCCCTCCCTCCCTCCATCCCTCATTCTAACATTAGCAACATAAAAATCCATTGTTCGGTGGTGGCCTTAATGCTCTCTCTGCTCTTGTGGTCTGTAAGCCGCGCCCCACCTCCCCTCCCCCCTCCACCACAGTCCACGCCACACCCCCACCACCCCAACCACACCCCCCCCCCTCACCAACCACCACACAAGCAGCGAACCACTAGTCTCCACTCCATGTAAACGTCACCTCGTTCCCATCCGCCAGAACACCACTAATATCCACCCAGGCACCACCCCGCACGCCACCTCCGCCTCTAATTGCAAAGTCAACAAAAGCCAATGCAAATGAAAGAGGGTTTTGGCCCTGTATTGATGACTATATACCTCCGGGCTCGAGCTTGGACCGTGAGAGTGTGAGGGTGTGACGCCATTCTTGGAGACGAGCTCAAGGGTGGTGTTGTTTCCATATGCATTCTCAAGTCCATTGCCGACAATCGACTTGAGAATGGTCCAGGACGGACCAACCCTTCACCTTCTAGTGTGTGGTCTGGTCAACGTGGTAGTGTACGTCGTGGCGTCGGTCTAACGACGTCATGACGTGTCCATATACGTCTTGGCAAGTCCACTGACATATTGACATTCTCCCCCACACTGATGTCACGGTACATCAACCTGTACTGATGTCACAGGTCACCACAGCTGTCAAGAGAGGTCAGGAGGAGCGTGCCATCCCTCCTATCCATGGAGCAGGGATGGTCGTTTGGCCACGACTCCTGTTGACCCAAGCAGTTGTCAGGGACCCGGCCTGCTACAGCCAATCAGCGCTCGATTTCCGTGATGTTATTGCCACGTCGTTATTTAAGCGACGTTTGAACCCTACGGGTTGTTATCAACAATGATCTTGTTTGAGGTGTGCCTTCCAATTCTTTTTTTAAGGAAGGCAGCACTAGTAATTAGTGCCACACAGACACGTGGTTTAACATAACAATGGAAGACGTGGAGGCAGAAACACAGGTAACACCAGACATATCCATATATGTGTGTGTGTGTGTGTGTGTAATTACCTAAGTGTAATTACCTAAGTGTAGTTACAGGATGAGAGCTACGCTCGTGGTGTCCCGTCTTCCCAGCACTCTTTGTCATATAACGCTTTGAAACTACTGACGGTCTTGGCCTCCACCACCTTCTCACTTAACTTGTTCCAACCGTCTACCACTCTATTTGCGAAGGTGAATTTTCTTATATTTCTTCGGCATCTGTGTTTAGCTAGTTTAAATCTATGACCTCTTGTTCTTGAAGTTCCAGGTCTCAGGAAGTCTTCCCTGTCGATTTTATCAATTCCTGTAACTATTTTGTATGTAGTGATCATATCACCTATAAAATTTATTAAATGTTATCGATTTGCGGTATTGAATTTATATTTATATATCAACTTAACCTTATCGTGAGGTTATCTTGAGATGATTTCGGGGCTTAGTGTCCCCGCGGCCCGGTCCTCGATCAGGCCTCCTTTTTGTTACACATCTCCTAGCAAGCAGCCCATAACAGCTGTCTAACTCCCAGGTACCTATTTACTGCTAGGTGAACAGGTGCATCACGGTGAAAGAAACTCTGCCCATTTATTTCCGCCTCCACCGGGGATTGAACCCGGAACCTTAGGACTATGAATCCCGAGCGCTATCCACTCAGCCGGCAGGCCCCGTCCCCTGTGTGTGTGTGTGTGTGTGTGTGTGTGTGTGTGTGTGTGTGTGTGTGTGTGTGTGTGTGTGTGTGTGTGTGTGTGTGTGTACTCACCTAGTTGTGTTTGCGGGGGTTGAGCTCTGGCTCTTTGGTCCCGCCTCTTTGGTCCCGCCTCGCCGGTAGTACCCAGGTGCCCCTCTACCATCAGTAGTACCCAGGTGCCCCTCTACCATCAGTAGTACCCAGGTGCCCCTCTACCACCGGTAGTACCCAGGTGCCCCTCTACCATAAGTAGTACCCAGGTGCCCCTCTACCACCGGTAGTACCCAGGTGCCCCTCTACCATCAGTAGTACCCAGGTGCCCCTCTACCATCAGTAGTACCCAGGTGCCCCTCTACCATCAGTAGTACCCAGGTGCCCCTCTACCATCAGTAGTACCCAGGTGCCCCTCTACCATCAGTAGTACCCAGGTGCCCCTCTACCACCGGTAGTACCCAGGTGCCCCTCTACCATCAGTAGTACCCAGGTGCCCCTCTACCACCGGTAGTACCCAGGTGCCCCTCTACCATCAGTAGTACCCAGGTGCCCCTCTACCACCGGTAGTACCCAGGTGCCCCTCTACCATCAGTAGTACCCAGGGGCTTAGACTTGCGGCCATGTCTCCTCAGCCTCGCTATTGTGACCATTTCACTTCATGCATATAACACTTTCTTCTTGCGATACAAAGACCTTCCAAGCTTCATGCAGCACTGTCCAGCCCTCAACTGTCCACCACTAAGTTGTCCAGCCCTCAACTGTCCACCACTAAGCTCCTTAGCACTAAGCTGTCAGGCTAAAGCAGTCCTGCACTAAGCTGGCCTGCACTAAGCTGGCCTGCACTAAGCTGGCCTGCACTAAGCTGGCCTGCATTACGTTGTCTTCCAATAAGCTGTCGACCACTAACCAGCACCAGCTTTTAACAAGTCACTGCTACCTCTGATGATCCTCCTGTAATAATATGATTATTGGCCCAGCTGGAGCCTGGGGCGGTTAAGGTGCTTGTAGGGGACAAGCTTTAGGGTCATAACAAGCTTCCGGTGAGTGTAGTGCTGTTCTCGGTGCGGTGGGTGGAGGAGGAGGAGGAGAGCAGCGATTGCCTTGGTGTGGAAGCACTGAAGCTGGAGATCTATCAGCTTCTTGTTGACAGCGCACTGAGTCAACCACCGTGACCACCATCACCAAGTCCCAGAAAGCAACGTGACTGATCATAGTCAATAATTACGCGTAATTTGTGGTCATTAGTGTAGGAATTGATCGTTAACCTGTAGGGAAACACCGCGCACAGGCGTAAGCCGTCACAATTGACTAATATATGTGTGTTGTAAATGAATATAAGTATATGATGCTTTACAAAGTTTCAAAAAGATCAGTGCTACGGTGACCAGCCTACATGAATTATTGGATTATTGGCCCAGCTGGAGCCTGGGGTGGTTAAGGTGCTTGTAGGGGACAAGCTTTAGGGTCATAATAAGCTTCCGCTGCGTGTAGTGACAGTAACCTTAACTGCTTCTTATTATAACCATTGAGAGAATGTAGTGGGTAAAGTAGTGAGTGAGAGAGGTCCTGTTCTTCCTTCATCCTACGACCCCCCACACCCCCCCACTCCGTGTCCCCAGCTTAGCTCCCCCCTTCCCCACACCCCCCACTCCGTGTCCCCAGCTTAGCTTCCCCACACCCCCCCACTCCGTGTCCCCAGCTTAGCTCCCCCCTTCCCCACACCCCCCACTCCGTGTCCCCAGCTTAGCTTCCCCACACCCCCCCCACTCCGTGTCCCCAGCTTAGCTCCCCCCCTTCCCCACACCCCCCACTCCGTGTCCCCAGCTTAGCTTCCCCACACCCCCCCACTCCGTGTCCCCAGCTTAGCTCCCCCCCTTCCCCACACCCCCCACTCCGTGTCCCCAGCTTAGCTTCCCCACACCCCCCACTCCGTGTCCCCAGCTTAGCTCCCCCCTTCCCCACCCCCCCCCACTCCGTGTCCCCAGCTTAGCTCCCCCCTTCCCCACACCCCCCACTTCGTGTCCCCAGCTTAGCTTCCCCTTCCCCACACCCCTCCCCCCCCACTCCGTGTCCCCAGCTCCCCCCCCCCCCTCTCTTGAAGCGGCTCCAGTAATGGCCAAGCGAATGGAGAGACCCTAAAGATGTTAGTGGAACAACCAGAGTGGCGATGTCACCTCCACTGGTGGCCGCATTCGATCTACAGGATGGTAGGAGATGCTACGGGCCAGCAGCAATAGCTTGTTCGATCTAACAGGTCTATATATGCGGCTGGTCACCAATGTTCATTATCAACGAGAAGTCTGCCTATGTGGAGGCCTGCCGACCTCCCTGCTGGAGGTCGGCCTCATCGGCCTATTCTCACCAAACTTTGCAGGATGACAGTTGGATGGTCAGGGATGGTCATAGGCGGGTCGGGGTGGTCCCCATTACTACCCCCTTCACATGAAATCGCAAGTGATACTATTTTTTTAATCACGCTAAATACCATGTTTCCCAGGTATGATGAGTTACTGTATGATTTAATTTGAAGAAGTTGTGATGATTGTTGAAGATGGTGTATGCGGTGTGTTGCGTGAGAAAGGTAGTTAATACGGTGGTGATGACGGCGTGTAGTGAAGATGATGACTGTGGTGGTGTGGAATATGGTGATGATGGTGGTTAGTGAAGATGTACAGGGGTGAGGTACCTGGACACTCACCTAGTGGTACAGGGGTGAGGTACCTGGACACTCACCTAGTGGTACAGGGGTGAGGTACCTGGACACTCACCTAGTGGTACAGGGGTGAGGTACCTGGCCACGTGGTGGTACAGGGGTGAGGTACCTGGACACTCACCTAGTGGTACAGGGGTGAGGTACCTGGACACTCACCTAGTGGTACAGGGGTGAGGTACCTGGACACTCACCTAGTGGTACAGGGGTGAGGTACCTGGACACTCACCTAGTGGTACAGGGGTGAGGTACCTGGACACTCACCTAGTGGTACAGGGGTGAGGTACCTGGACACTCACCTAGTGGTACAGGGGTGAGGTACCTGGACACTCACCTAGTGGTACAGGGGTGAGGTACCTGGACACTCACCTAGTGGTACAGGGGTGAGGTACCTGGACACTCACCTAGTGGTACAGGGGTGAGGTACCTGGACACTCACCTAGTGGTACAGGGGTGAGGTACCTGGACACTCACCTAGTGGTACAGGGGTGAGGTACCTGGACACTCACCTAGTGGTACAGGGGTGAGGTACCTGGACACTCACCTAGTGGTACAGGGGTGAGGTACCTGGACACTCACCTAGTGGTACAGGGGTGAGGTACCTGGACACTCACCTAGTGGTACAGGGGTGAGGTACCTGGACACTCACCTAGTGGTACAGGGGTGAGGTACCTGGACACTCACCTAGTGGTACAGGGGTGAGGTACCTGGACACTCACCTAGTGGTACAGGGGTGAGGTACCTGGCCACGTGGTGGTACAGGGGTGAAGTACCTGGACACTCACCTAGTGGTACAGGGGTGAGGTACCTGGACACTCACCTAGTGGTACAGGGGTGAGGTACCTGGACACTCACCTAGTGGTACAGGGGTGAGGTACCTGGACACTCACCTAGTGGTACAGGGGTGAGGTTCCTGGACACTCACCTAGTGGTACAGGGGTGAGGTACCTGGACACTCACCTAGTGGTACAGGGGTGAGGTACCTGGACACTCACCTAGTGGTACAGGGGTGAGGTACCTGGACACTCACCTAGTGGTACAGGGGTGAGGTACCTGGACACTCACCTAGTGGTACAGGGGTGAGGTACCTGGACACTCACCTAGTGGTACAGGGGTGAGGTACCTGGACACTCACCTAGTGGTACAGGGGTGAGGTACCTGGCCACGTGGTGGTACAGGGGTGAGGTACCTGGCCACGTGGTGGTACAGGGGTGAGGTACCTGGACACTCACCTAGTGGTACAGGGGTGAGGTACCTGGACACTCACCTAGTGGTACAGGGGTGAGGTACCTGGACACTCACCTAGTGGTACAGGGGTGAGGTACCTGGACACTCACCTAGTGGTACAGGGGTGAGGTACCTGGACACTCACCTAGTGGTACAGGGGTGAGGTACCTGGACACTCACCTAGTGGTACAGGGGTGAGGTACCTGGACACTCACCTAGTGGTACAGGGGTGAGGTACCTGGACACTCACCTAGTGGTACAGGGGTGAGGTACCTGGACACTCACCTAGTGGTACAGGGGTGAGGTACCTGGACACTCACCTAGTGGTACAGGGGTGAGGTACCTGGACACTCACCTAGTGGTACAGGGGTGAGGTACCTGGACACTCACCTAGTGGTACAGGGGTGAGGTACCTGGACACTCACCTAGTGGTACAGGGGTGAGGTACCTGGACACTCACCTAGTGGTACAGGGGTGAGGTACCTGGACACTCACCTACCTTCATCAGGGAACTACGGCTCCTGGGGCCCTGCTGCTCGGCCGCTGCTTTGTGCACGGAAAATTAATTAGTTTTCCTGCTTACCGTGGGATATGTTGAGGGGGGGGGGGGCGTGTGTGTGTGTGTGTGTGTGTGTGTGTGTGTGTGTGTGTGTGTGTGTGTGTGTGTGTGTGTGTGTGTGTGTGTGTGTGTGTGTGTGTGTGTGTGTGTGTGTGTGTGTGTGTGTGTGTGTGTGTGTGTGTGTGTGTGTGTGTGTGTGTGTGTGTGTGTGTGTGTGTGTGTGTGTGTCTGTGTGTGTGAGTGTGTGTGTGTGGGTGGGTGTATTTACTATTTGTGCCCCCAGAATCGATCTATTAGCTCTTGGACTCTGTCTTTCTTACCAATCTATTTTTCCTCTATAATGTCTACTAAATACATTTCTCTCTAACACGCACCCACACATTCACGGGAAGCAGCCCGTGGCAGCTGTCTAACTCCCTGGTACCTATTTACTGCTAGGTGAACAGGAGCATCAGGGTAAAAAAAAACTGCGCATCTGTTTCTGCCTCGCCCGGGAATCGAACCCGGGCCCTTAATTAGAACTACGACCCCCGAGCGCTGTCCACTCAGCCGCGAGGCCCTGCTCGCATTAGTTTGAGGTTCGAGGTCATAGAGTTGGGACTGGCTTTACAAAACTTTGTAGGGGTGACGTGCTGGGGTATAGGACGGACATAGGCTGGTTGGGGTAGGCCTTAGTCAAATAATTTAAGATTCTGGTCAAGTGTGAAAGTTTCGTTCGGATGTCCGAAGAGTTTTTCGTCATAAAAAAAATATTTAAACAAATTATTTCATTTCTATGTAATATTTTAATTACGGGAAGAAGGGGTAGTGGGGGGGAGGGGGAGTTTAGGGAGGGGAGGAGAGAGCCTAGTACAGTATATATATGAGGGACCCGGAGGTGTGTGTTTCGTCCAGTAAGTTATTATGAAAGTAGGCACCAAGCCACGGAGATTACGGGGAGTCAGGTGTGTATGTGAGTTCGGTGGAGTCGGGTGTGTGTGTGTACAACTACCCAGTACACCACATGTGCTCACACTCCACCACCTCACAGACCCCCCCCCCCCCCAGGAGCAGCCACGGCTCTCAAACCCCTCTCCTGGGTGCTGGGGCCAGATTCACGAAGCAGTTACGCAAGCACCTCCGAACCTGTCCATCTTTCCTCAATCTTTACCGGCTTTGTTTACAAATATTAAACAGTTAATGAGCTCCGAAGCACCAGGAGGCTGTTTATAACAATAACAACAGTTGACTGTGAAGTTTTAATGCTTGTAAAATGTTTAATAAATGTAACCAAAGCCGTCAGAGATGAGGAAAGATGTACACGTTCGTAAGTACTTGCGTAGCTGCTTCGTGAATCTGGCCCCAGCTTCCCCCATTCTAAACCTATCTTGAGGTTATCTTGAGATGATTTCGGGGCTTTAGTGTCCCCACGGCCCGGTCCTCAACCAGGCCTCCACCCCCAGGAAGCAGCCCGTGACAGCTGACTAACACCCAGGTACCTATTTTACTGCTAGGTAACAGGGGCATAGGGTGAAAGAAACTCTGCCCATTGTTTCTCGCCAGCGCCTGGGATCGAACCCAGGACCACAGGATCACAAGTCCAGTGTGCTGTCCGCTCGGCCGACCGGCCTCCCTCGACCTAAGTCCCGACCGACCTAATTCCACAAATTCAACCAAACTCAATCCACGATAATTAAGATAACGATAACAAATGTATAAGTAACCAGCTCATCAAATAACTATTTGGACCAAGGCTAATAATTACCCTAAACTAATATAGCAATTTGTGATTAGTTTCAAGCAAGTAACCGAGATAATATTTGCTAATTTACATACACCAGGATACAGATTGTGACTGAGCGCTTTTAACGGTAAAATTCATAATATATATATATATATATATATATATATATATATATATATATATATATATATATATATATATATATATATATAATATATATATGTTTCCTCCGAGGCTATGGGTCCCCCTTCTTCCAGCTAGACGTGGTACTCCCTTCCATTTTATATATATATATATATATATATATATATATATATATATATATATATATATATATATATATATAAATATATATATATATATATAAATATATATATATATATATATATATATATATAAATATATATATATATATATATATAAATATATATATATATATATATATATATTATATATATATATATATATATATATATATATATATATATATATATAAATTCTGTTTTTGAAAATATTGAATATTCGTTAGCTTTCAGCCAAGGTTACCGACGTCCAATCATCGTTACTGACGGCCAATCATCGTTACCGACGTACAATCAACGTTACCCACGTCCAATCATCGTTACCCACGTCCAATCATCGTTACCCACGTCCAATCATCGTTACCCACGTCCAATCATCGTTACCCACGTCCAATTATCGTTACCGACGTCCAATCAACGTTACCCACGTCCAATCATCGTTACCCACGTCCAATCATCGTTACCCACGTCCAATTATCGTTACCGACGTCCAATCAACGTTACCCACGTCTAATCATCGTTACCGACGTCCAATCAACGTTACCGACGTACAATCATCGTTACCCACGTCCAATCTTCGTTACCCACGTCCAATCAACGATATCGACGTCCAATCATCGTTACCGACGTCCAATCAACGTTACCCACGTCCAATCATCGTTACCCACGTCCAATCAACGTTACCGACGTCCAATCATCGTTACCCACGTCCAATCAACGTTACCGACGTACAATCAACGTTACCCACGTCCAATCAACGTTACCCACGTCCAATCAACGATATCGACGTCCAATCATCGTTACTGACGTCCAATCATCGTTACCGACGTCCAATCATCATTACCGACGTCCAATCAACGTTACCCACGTCCAATCATCGTTACTGACGTCCTATCAACGTTACTGACGTCCAATCATCGTTACCCACGTCCAATCAACGTTAATCGACGTCCAATCATCGTTACTGACGTCCAATCATCGTTACTGACGGCCAATCATTGTTACCGACGTCCAATCATCGTTACCGACGTCCAATCAACATAGTACACTCTCAATGAGTGTACAGTTTACATTTACAGCTGGTTTACATTTACTAAGGTGTAGCCACCTTAGTAAATGTAAAGGTGTACCACCTTAGTAATCTAAGATGTACCACCTTAGTACAGGTGTACCACCTTAGTACAGGTGTACCACCTTAGTACAGGTGTACCACCTTAGTACAGGTGTACCACCTTAGTATAGGTGTACCACCTTAGTACAGGTGTACCACCTTAGTACAGGTGTACCACCTTAGTACAGGTGTACCACCTTAGTACAGGTGTACCACCTTAGTACAGATGTACCACCTTAGTACAGGTGTACCACCTTAGTACAGGTGTACCACCTTAGTACAGGTGTACCACCTTAGTACAGGTGTACCACCTTAGTACAGGTGTACCACCTTAGTAAAGGTGTACCACCTTAGTACAGGTGTACCACCTTAGTACAGGTGTACCACCTTAGTACAGATGTACCACCTTAGTACAGGTGTACCACCTTAGTACAGATGTACCACCTTAGTACAGGTGTACCACCTTAGTACAGGTGTACCACCTTAGTACAGGTGTACCACCTTAGTAAAGGTGTACCACCTTAGTACAGGTGTACCACCTTAGTACAGGTGTACCACCTTAGTACAGATGTACCACCTTAGTACAGGTGTACCACCTTAGTACAGATGTACCACCTTAGTACAGGTGTACCACCTTAGTACAGGTGTACCACCTTAGTACAGGTGTACCACCTTAGTACAGGTGTACCACCTTAGTACAGGTGTACCACCTTAGTAAATGTAAAGGTGTACCACCTTAGTACAGATGTACCACCTTAGTACAGATGTACCACCTTAGTACAGGTGTACCACCTTAGTACAAGTGTACCACCTTAATACAGGTGTACCACCTTAGTACAAGTGTACCACCTTAGTACAAGTGTACCACCTTAGTACAGATGTACCACCTTAGTACAAGTGTACCACCTTAGTACAGGTGTACCACCTTAGTACAGGTGTACCACCTTAGTACAAGTGTACCGCCTTAATACAGGTGTACCACCTTAGTACAGATGTACCACCTTAGTACAGGTGTACCACCTTAGTACATGTGTACCACCTTAGTACAGGTGTACCAGCTTAGTACAGATGTACCACCTTAGTACAGATGTACCACCTTAGTACAGGTGTACCACCTTAGTACAGATGTACCACCTTAGTACAGATGTACCACCTTAGTACAGGTGTACCACCTTAGTACAAGTGTACCACCTTAGTACAGGTGTACCACCTTAGTACAGGTGTACCACCTTAGTACAGGTGTACCACCTTAGTACATGTGTACCACCTTAGTACAGATGTACCACCTTAGTACAGGTGTACCACCTTAGTACAAGTGTACCACCTTAGTACAGGTGTACCAGCTTAGTAAATCTAAAGGTGTACCACCTTAGTACAGGTGTACCACCTTAGTACAGGTGTACCACCTTAGTACAAGTGTACCACCTTAGTACAGGTGTACCAGCTTAGTAAATCTAAAGGTGTACCACCTTAGTACAGGTGTACCACCTTAGTACAAGTGTACCACCTTAGTACAGGTGTACCACCTTAGTACAGGTGTACCAGCTTAGTAAATCTAAAGGTGTACCACCTTAGTACAGGTGTACCACCTTAGTAAATGTAAAGGTGTACCACCTTAGTAAATCTAAAGATGTACCACCTTAGTACAGGTGTACCACCTTAGTACAGGTGTACCACCTTAGTACAGGTGTACCACCTTAGTACAGGTGTACCACCTTAGTACAGGTGTACCACCTTAGTACAGGTGTACCACCTTAGTACAGGTGTACCACCTTAGTGAGTGTACTGGCCTAGTACACTCTCCTGCCAGCGTCATCTCAGACCAAAATACACGAGGAAATCGGACTAATTTCTTTATTTTCTTCAGCGGTTCCCAACTTGTCTTGACGCATTTTAAGAAAACTCTCCCTCATTTCCTGGGAATAAAACCTTTTACCTTTCATTTGCATCTTAAAGACGAATCAGAAATTTCTTCCCGTGTTCCTCAGTGGTGTTCCGCTCAGTGTTCCTCAGTGGTGTTCCACTCAGTGTTCCTCAGTGGTGTTCCACTCAGTGTTCATCAGTGGTGTTCCACTCAGTGTTCCTCAGTGGTGTTCCACTCAGTGTTCCTCAGTGGTGTTCCACTGGGTGTTCCACAGTGGTGTTCTACTTAGTGTTCCTCAGTGGTGTTCCACTCAGTGTTCCTCAGTGGTGTTCCACTGGGTGTTCCACAGTGGTGTTCTACTTAGTGTTCCTCAGTGGTGTTCCACTCAGTGTTCCTCAGTGGTGTTCCACTCTGTGTTCCTCAGTGGTGTTCCACTCAGTGTTCCTCAGTGGTGTTCCACTCTGTGTTCCTCAGTGGTGTTCCACTCAGTGTTCCTCAGTGGTGTTCCACTCAGTGTTCCTCAGTGGTGTTCCACTTAGTGTTCCTCAGTGGTGTTCCACTCTGTGTTCATCAGTGGTGTTCCACTTGGTGGTGTTCCACTCAGTGTTCCTCAGTGGTGTTCTACTCAGTGTTCCTCAGTGGTGTTCCACTCAGTGTTCCTCAGTGGTGTTCCACTCAGTGTTCATCAGTGGTGTTCCACTTGGTGGTGTTCCACTCAGTGTTCCTCAGTGGTGTTCCACTCAGTGGTGTTCCACTAAGTGACCTTAGAGTTCTCACTATACTAATAAGGTCGTTTTCAAGACAACTTGAACCAGCCAATTTAACTCAAGGAATATATTATTTTCTGGGCCACAGAAAACGACACAAGGGCTGCCACCAGTGTGACGAACGCGATTGTGCCTGGACACAACATGGGAATTGTCCGAGAACCCCGCCGGAGGACAACAGTGGTCAGGGACACTGTTGGAGGACAACAGTGGTCAGGGACACTGTTGGAGGACAACAGTGGTCAGGGACACAGTTGGAGGACAACAGTGGTCAGGGACACAGTCGGAGGACAACAGTGGTCAGGGACACTGTTGGAGGACAACAGTGGTCAGGGACACAGTTGGAGGACAACAGTGGTCAGGGACACTGTTGGAGGACAACAGTGGTCAGGGACACTGTTGGAGGACAACAGTGGTCAGGGACACAGTTGGAGGACAACAGTGGTCAGGGACACTGTTGGAGGACAACAGTGGTCAGGGACACTGTTGGAGGACAACAGTAGTTAATAGCACCGCAGTAGAACAAGAATTACAGAACAACCCGAGTACTAACAACCCGAGTACTAACAACCCGAGTACTAACCACCCGAGTACTAACCACCCGAGTACTAACAACCCGAGTACTAACCACCCGAGGACTAACCACCCGAGTACTAACCACCCGAGTACTAACCACCCGAGTACTAACCACCCGAGTACTAACAACCCGAGTACTAACCACCCGAGGACTAACCACCCGAGTACTAACCACCCGAGTACTAACCACCCGAGGACTAACCACCCGAGTACTAACAACCCGAGGACTAACAACCCGAGGACTAACAACCCGAGTACTAACAACCCGAGGACTAACAACCCGAGGACTAACAACCCGAGTACTAACAACCAGAGCACTAACAACCCGAGCACTAACAACCCGAGCACTAACCACCCGAGCACTAACAACCCGAGGACTAACAACCCGAGGACTAACAACCCGAGTACTAACAACCCGAGTACTAACAACCCAAGTACTAACAACCCGAGTACTAACAACCCGAGTACTAACAACCCGAGCACTAACAACCAGAGCACTAACAACCCGAGGACTAACAACCCGAGGACTAACAACCCGAGTACTAACAACCCGAGGACTAACAACCCGAGGACTAACCACCCGAGTACTAACAACCCGAGTACTAACAACCCGAGGACTAACAACCCGAGCACTAACAACCCGAGTACAAACAACCCGAGCACTAACCACCCGAGCACTAACAACCCGAGCACTAACCACCCGAGCACTAATAACCCGAGCACTAACCACCCGAGCACTAACAACCCGAGCACTAACAACCCGAGCACTAACAACCCGAGCACTAACAACCCGAGTACTAACAACCCGAGTACTAACAACCCGAGTACTAACAACCCGAGGACTAACAACCCGAGTACTAACAACCCGAGCACTAACAACCCGAGCACTAACCACCCGAGCACTAACCACCCGAGCACTAACAACCCGAGCACTAACCACCCGAGCACTAACAACCCGAGCACTAACAACCCGAGCACTAACCACCCGAGCACTAACAACCCGAGCACTAACAACCCGAGCACTAACAACCCGAGCACTAACAACCCGAGCACTAACAACCCGAGCACTAACCACCCGAGCACTAACAACCCGAGCACTAACAACCCGAGCACTAACCACCCGAGCACTAACCACCCGAGCACTAACAACCCGAGCACTAACAACCCGAGCACTAACAACCCGAGCACTAACCACCCGAGCACTAACAACCCGAGCACTAACAACCCGAGCACTAACCACCCGAGCAC
Organism: Procambarus clarkii; assembly: GCF_040958095.1. Lineage (NCBI taxonomy): Eukaryota > Metazoa > Arthropoda > Malacostraca > Decapoda > Cambaridae > Procambarus > Procambarus clarkii. Next base: position 17,355,884 of record NC_091220.1, on the reverse strand, counting down.
TAACAACCCGAGTACTAACAACCCGAGCACTAACAACCCGAGTACTAACAACCCGAGGACTAACAACCCGAGTACTAACAACCCGAGGACTAACAACCCGAGGACTAACCACCCGAGGACTAACAACCCGAGGACTAACAACCCGAGCACTAACAACCCGAGGACTAACAACCCGAGGACTAACAACCCGAGTACTAACAACCCGAGCACTAACAACCCGAGCACTAACAACCCGAGCACTAACAACCCGAGCACTAACAACCCGAGCACTAACAACCCGAGCACTAACAACCCGAGCACTAACCACCCGAGCACTAACAACCCGAGTACTAACAACCCGAGTACTAACAACCCGAGGACTAACAACCTGAGTACTAACAACCCGAGCACTAACCACCCGAGCACTAATAACCCGAGCACTAACAACCCGAGCACTAACCACCCGAGCACTAACAACCCGAGCACTAACAACCCGAGCACTAACAACCCGAGCACTAACAACCCGAGCACTAACAACCCGAGGACTAACAACCCGAGCACTAACAACCCGAGCACTAACAACCCGAGCACTAACAACCCGAGCACTAACAACCCGAGCACTAACAACCCGAGCACTAACAACCCGAGCACTAACCACCCGAGCACTAACAACCCGAGCACTAACAACCCGAGCACTAACCACCCGAGCACTAACCACCCGAGCACTAACAACCCGAGCACTAACAACCCGAGCACTAACCACCCGAGCACTAACAACCCGAGCACTAACAACCCGAGCACTAACCACCCGAGCACTAACCACCCGAGCACTAACAACCCGAGCACTAACAACCCGAGCACTAACAAGCCACAATCCACGAGGGAGCAAGATAGCGAACACAACTTACGAGATGACAATGAAACTTGGCCCATAAGCGACAAATCTACAAATCTGAAATAACTTAACTTTAAACGTAAATGCGGCCAACTCACCTCGATCAGCTGACTGGCCATCAGCCGTGGCGGTGGGGAGAGTGGCCAGGAGGCCGGCGGCCCCCACCACCACCACCACCACCAGCAGCTTCTCCAACAACCTCATACAGGGTGGTGGTAGTTGTGGTTGTGGTGGTGCAGCAACCAGACGCCCGTTGCTTGCTCTAAGTCTGAGGAAGGGACGCCACGTGGCGGCGGCCATGTTTGTTCTCCTGGTCACTTGTGCCTCTCCACTTTCAGCTTGTCTGGTCATCAGGCGCTGTGGGACACCACATCCGGCTGTTAGCGGACGTCTAATTGGGTTGTTTAGGGGAAGGAAGGAAGGAATTAGGAACTTGTGAGATAGTAATGAGGAATATATGTACCTAGAATTCCAATGTTCGTCTTGTGGAGGACAGTAATCAGGAGAGGAGGAGCAGAGGAGGAGCAGGAAGTAGGAGGAGCGTGGAGACGAAGCAGAGACGTCAACAAGAACAGGTAAGATGGGGTCGTCAGTGATGCTGTGCTTAAGAACCTCTAAAGTTTTCCAGAAGTAAGAACTTTAAGGAAGAGGCTTCGGGTCTCGGGCCGTCTACGAGTCTCAAAGTCAAATGTAATGAGTTTATAAAACTTTTGTTGGCATGCTTAGAGAGAGACACAGAGAGAGAGAGAGAGAGAGAGAGAGAGAGAGAGAGAGAGAGAGAGAGAGAGAGAGAGAGAGAGAGACAGAGACAGAGAGAGAGAGAGAGAGAGAGAAAGAGAGAAAGAGAGAAGAGAGAGAGAGAGAGAGAGAGAGAGAGAGAGAGAGAGAGAGAGAGAGAGAGAGAGAGAAAGAGAGAAGAGAGAAAGAGAGAGAGAGAGAGAGAGAGAGAGAGAGAGAGAGAGAGAGAGAGAGAGAGAGAGAGAGAGAGAGAGAGAGACAGAGAGAGAGAGACAGAGGAAAAGAGGGGAGTTTCTCCGCGACACTTTTCTTAACAAGTTGGGTAAGGTGTCTGATGTACCGTGAACGACTGTAAGGGACAAGAACGGCTCTGTGTAATTCAGCTGACTGTGTAATGAAGGATACACAGATGATACACAGAGGCTATGTGTGGCTATGTGTCCAGCGGCTGTGTACTGATCGGCGCTCAACACACTAACTGATTGCTGTGCTGTGTGCCACTCTCTCCAAATGTACCACCCTATTCGACCTTAATTACTCCCAAGAGGAATGAGCTGAAATAAATTAGTTCTTTATCCTCGTTAATTAAACAGCTAATGTTGAAAGGATAAGAGTAATTACTTTGTTTGTAATACTAATGTGATGAAAACAAGAGACTTGTTGAGCTGTGGTTGAGTACTGAGCTGAGATTGAGTACTGAGCTGAGATTGAGTAGCACCAAGTGAGCTAAGCTTAAGAACAGTTGTTGACCAAACCACACACTAGAAGGTGAAGGGACGACGACGTTTCGGTCCGTCGTGGACCATTCTCAAGTCTACTGAGAAGAGTAGTGTCGAGGATCAGCTAGCCGCGAGGAGAAGTGTTGGGGGGTAATAGAGTATAGTGTAGAGGAGAGGGGCAAAAGGTTAGAGAACATATATATATATAAGAGAGGCGAGCCAGGCGGGTGTACAGCGCCTGGCTCGTGCTGGTGCTCCCTGGAGGCGACGGTGCTGGAGGCGCGGGCTCACAGGTAATACAGTTAAATAATCCAGGCGCGAGCAACGCCCCACACACACACACACACACGTCGCCCTCTGCCTGCTCTTCCACACGGCGAGAGGTGCAGGCTGGCGTTGGGGTCTCTGGCGAGTCTCCTGCTCCTGCTGGTGCTGGTGCTGCTCCACGCGCGCCACTACGCTCTCCCACACACCACTACACTAACCTTCACTACACCTTACTCTTAAACTCTTATCAAGTACTCCATATATATATATATATATATATATATATATATATATATATATATATATATATATATATATATATATATATATTATTTTAGGCTTTCGATTTTATTTTTATCATAATAATTCTGTTTCAACTTCAGAATACATGGATCTCTTAGGGATTCGAACCATGTATCATCTTTGCTTGTTCACTGCTTCTGAACTTTTATCTTATTGTCACATTCAGCTTGAAGCTTAATATATATATATATATATATATATATATATATATATATATATATATATATATATATATATATATATATATATATATATATATATATATATATATATATATATAAACCAAAGCTTATATTAAGGCGGGATTTCCCTTGAGCATAAACTTGCGAGTATTTTCCTGGTCAAGTTAGAGTCTAGAAACCGTCTAAAAATGGACGTGAGTGTTTAAAGACTGGTGCCTAGGTAGCGAGTGAGTTTATTGCTTACTAGAGAAGACCAAGACACTGGCTCTACGGAGAGGTCACTACCCGCCAATAACAACCACTACAACTACTTGCCACAAGGAAACATTATTGACGGGGCACGGAACGAGTGCCCCACCTCGCCCGCCACCCTCCGACACCTCTCTCTCTCTCTCCTCCTCCTCCTCCTCACTAGCTTAATCAACTGGGAGTGTGTGGGAGAGGAGACACAAGAGCAGGAGGCGGGAGCGTAGAGGCGATGTGACCGCTCTGGTGCCTGGCTGCACGCCCAGTGAACCCTCTACACCAGCCTCACTCTTCCCTGCCACCCCGTCTCTCTCTCTCTCTCTCTCTCTCTCTCTCCAGCATCCCTCTCTCTCTCTCTCTCTCTCTCTCTCCGGCATCATTGCATCCGCACTCTCACACCCACACCTCTCTCTCTCCTCCCTCCCTCCCTCTTTCTCTCTCTCTCTCTCTCTCTCTCTCTCCTAGCTGGTCCCCCTCAAAGACCAGGTCCATACCTTACCTTCCCAAGACCCAGACATATAGACAACACGATCAAGGTAAATATATCACATGTTTTACAGCCCAATTTACAAGCAGGTAGTATTGAGGGTAAACAAAACTCCAATTGCTTGACGTGTCACAGACCTGACTGGTCCGTCACAGACCTGAGTGGTCCCCCACACACCCCACACACCTGACTGGTGTCGTCATATATATATATATATATATATATATATATATATATATATATATATATATATATATATATATATAACTTTAGAACACTTTCCCACCAGGAGACTCGAACCCTAGCCAGCACAGAAGCCTTCCAGCAACTGGCATAACAGGTACGCCTTAACCCGCTCCACCACCTGCTCAGACCCTTAAAAGAGAGGTGGTGGAGCGGGTTAAGGCGTACCTGTTATGCCAGTTGCTGGAAGGCTTCTGTGCTGGCTAGGGTTCGAGTCTCCTGGTGGGAAAGTGTTCTAAAGTTGTATACTTCACTCTCGTGTTTAGGAGAGTTGTGCCTTATATATATATATATATATATATATATATATATATATATATATATATATATATATATATATATATATATATATATATATATATTAAATTATTACCAATAATTATATTATGAAATAGCCTTTTAATTAAATTATCAATCAATTAACCAATTGATTAATAAATAAAATTTTCGACTATATTAAGTACATATTGATTAATTGAACTCTTAATTACTTGAGTGATTAATACATTTAATTACCAATTTAATGAACAATTAACTATTCACCTGGCTGACCGACTACCTGATTAACGATCTCATCTGCTTGACCTGATTAGCTGAGTGGCTGATTAGCTAGTCCATCAACAGGCTCACAGACTGGCCGACTGATTAGCGACTCACGGTGCTGAAGGTACGCCCCCCTCCAATCTCTCAGTGAGTAGGCCTAAAGGCTTCTCTGTTCCACAGCACAATCGGTTCAGCTGCTCCTTACCGTTGAAGAAAGATATACTTGGTCAAACACCTCGATAATTGCGCTATTTTGATTGGTGAACTTGTCTCTATTGCTACCGCTGATTGGTGAATTTGAACGTCACGGCTCTTCCTTGTCGTAACGTCGCGTCATTTGATTGGTAGAGAGTTCTCTATGGGTAGGAGCCTTCTGATTGGTTGAGAGATTTGTCATACCTCCTGTGATATATGGTTATTGGTGATATTTGATGACGTGATTAGTGGACCCAACTGACACCAGCTCTATGATTGGTTGACCCAACTGACACCAGCTCTATGATTGGTAGAGTAATCTGACGTATACCCAGTGATTGGTCAGTGTCTGAGCGTGTGCCCAGTGAATGATGGACTGATCCGAGTCATGTGATTGGTGAACTGACTTGGCCCACAGCCTGTCATTGGAGGAATCACCTGTCTTGTGGCCTGTGATTGGTTGCCTCGTCACATACACGCACGTTGATTGGTTAACTGCGGTGAGTCGTATCGTCTCGCTGGTAAACTGTAATCACCTGGGAATAATTGAATTGTTGCCCAGTGAACGAGGCTGCTCTGTGGTCTGCTGGTGCTGCTGCTCTGTGTGCTGCTGCTGCTGCTGGTGCTGCTCTGTGGTCTGCTGCTGCTGCTGCTGCTCTGTGGTCTGCTGCTGCTGCTGCTCTGTGGTCTGCTGCTGCTGCTGCTCTGTGTGCTGCTGCTGGTGCTGCTGGTGCTGCTCTGTGGTCTGCTGCTGCTGGTGCTGCTCTGTGGTCTGCTGCTGCTGCTCTGTGGTCTGCTGCTGATCTGTAGTCTG
>NC_091220.1:17330273-17345273 GCF_040958095.1 Procambarus clarkii | reverse complement strand
TTCCTTGGTCAGTGGCGGCCCATTCCCAGTGTTCCTTGGTCAGTGGCGGCCCATTCCCAGTGTTCCTTGGTCAGTGGCGGCCCATTCCCAGTGTTCCTTGGTCAGTGGCGGCCCATTCCTAGTGTTCCTTGGTCAGTGGTGGCCCATTCCTAGTGTTCCTTGGTCAGTGGCGGCCCATTCCCAGTGTTCCTTGGTCAGTGGTGGCCCATTCCCAGTGTTCCTTGGTCAGTGGTGGCCCATTCCCAGTGTTCCTTGGTCAGTGGTGGCCCATTCCCAGTGTTCCTTGGTCAGTGGCGGCCCATTCCCAGTGTTCCTTGGTCAGTGGCGGCCAATTCCCTGTGTTCCTTGGTCAGTGGCGGCCCATTCCCAGTGTTCCTTGGTCAGTGGCGGCCCATTCCCAGTGTTCCTTGGTCAGTGGCGGCCCATTCCCAGTGTTCCTTGGTCAGTGGTGGCCCATTCCCAGTGTTCCTTGATCAGTGGTGGCCCATTCCCAGTGTTCCTTGGTCAGTGGCGGCCCATTCCCAGTGTTCCTTGGTCAGTGGCGGCCAATTCCCTGTGTTCCTTGGTCAGTGGTGGCCCATTCCCAGTGTTCCTTGATCAGTGGCGGCCCATTCCCAGTGTTCCTTGGTCAGTGGCGGCCCATTCCCAGTGTTCCTTGGTCAGTGTCGGCCCATTCCCTGTGTTCCTTGATCAGTGGCGGCCCATTCCCAGTGTTCCTTGGTCAGTGGTGGCCCATTCCCAGTGTTCCTTGGTCAGTGGCGGCCCATTCCCAGTGTTCCTTGGTCAGTGGCGGCCCATTCCCTGTGTTCCTTGATCAGTGGCGGCCCATTCCCTGTGTTCCTGCCACTCTGTTAGGCACGGCAGGTGGAGCAGGCACGGCAGATGGAGCAGGCACGGCAGGTGGAGCAGGCACGGCAGGTGGGGCAGGCACGGCAGGTGGGGCAGGCACGGCAGGTGAGGCAGGCACGGCAGGTGAGGCAGGCACGGCAGGTGAGGCAGGCACGGCAGGTGGGTCAGGCATGGCAGTTGAGGCAGGCACGGCAGGTGGAGCAGGCACGGCAGGTGAGGCAGGTGGAGCAGGTGAGGCAGGTGGAGCAGGTGAGGCAGGCACGGCCGGTGAGGCAGGCACGGCAGGTGAGGCAGGCACGGCAGGTGGGTCAGGCATGGCAGTTGAGGCAGGCACGGCAGGTGGAGCAGGTGAGGCAGGCACGGCAGGTGAGGCAGGCACGGCAGGTGAGGCAGGCACGGCAGGTGGGTCAGGCATGGCAGTTGAGGCAGGCACGGCAGGTGGAGCAGGCACGGCAGGTGAGGCAGGTGGAGCAGGTGAGGCAGGCACGGCCGGTGAGGCAGGCACGGCAGGTGAGGCAGGCACGGCAGGTGGGTCAGGCATGGCAGTTGAGGCAGGCACGGCAGGTGGAGCAGGTGAGGCAGGCACGGCAGGTGAGGCAGGCACGGCAGGTGGGGCAGGCACTGCAGGTGGGGCAGGCACGGCAGGTGGGGCAGGCACGGCAGGTGAGGCAGGCACGGCAGGTGAGGCAGGCAAGGCAGGTGGAGCAGGCACGGCAGGTGGAACAGGCACGGCAGGTGGAGCAGGCACGGCCGGTGAGGCAGGCACGGCAGGTGGGGCAGGCACGGCAGGTGGGGCAGGCACGGCAGGTGAGGCAGGCACGGCAGGTGAGGCAGGCAAGGCAGGTGGAGCAGGCACGGCAGGTGGAACAGGCACGGCAGGTGGAGCAGGCACGGCCGGTGAGGCAGGCACGGCAGGTGGGGCAGGCACGGCAGGTGGGGCAGGCACGGCAGGTGAGGCAGGCACGGCAGGTGAGGCAGGCACGGCAGGTGGGGCAGGCACGGCAGGTGGGGCAGGCACGGCAGGTGAGGCAGGCACGGCAGGTGAGGCAGGCACGGCAGGTGAGGCAGGCACGGCAGGTGGGGCAGGCACGGCATGTGGGGCAGGCACGGCAGGTGGGGCAGGCAGGCACGGCAGGTGAGGCAGGCACGGCAGGTGAGGCAGGCACGGCAGGTGGGGCAGGCACGGCAGGTGAGGCAGGCACGGCAGGTGTGGCAGGCACGGCAGGTGGGGCAGGCACGGCAGGTGGGGCAGGCACGGCAGGTGAGGCAGGCACGGCAGGTGAGGCAGGCACGGCAGGTGGAGCAGGCACGGCAGGTGAGGCAGGCACGGCAGGTGAGGCAGGCACGGCAGGTGGAGCAGGCACGGCAGGTGGAGCAGGCACGGCAGGTGGAGCAGGCACGGCAGGTGGAGCAGGCACGGCAGGTGGGGCAGGCACGGCAGGTGGAGCAGGCACGGCAGGTGAGGCAGGCACGGCAGGTGAGGCAGGCACGGCAGGCACGGCAGGTGGAGCAGGCACGGCAGGTGGGGCAGGCACGGCAGATGAGGCAGGCACGGCAGATGAGGCAGGCACGGTAGGTGAGGTAGGCACGGCAGGTGAGGCAGGCACGGCAGGTGGAGCAGGCACGGCAGGTGAGGCAGGCACGGCAGGTGGGGCAGGCACGGCATGTGGGGCAGGCACGGCAGGTGAGGCAGGCACGGCAGGTGGAGCAGGCACGGCAGATGAGGCAGGCACGGCAGGTGGGGCAGGCACAGCAGGTGGGGCAGGCACGGCAGGCACGGCAGGTGAGGCAGGCACGGCAGGTGGGGCAGGCACGGCAGGTGAGGCAGGCACGGCAGGTGGAGCAGGCACGGCAGGTGAGGCAGGCACGGCAGGTGGGGCAGGCACGGCAGGTGAGGCAGGCACGGCAGGTGAGGCAGGCACGGCAGGTGAGGCAGGCACGGCAGGTGGGGCAGGCACGGCAGGTGGGGCAGGCACGGTAGGTGGTGCAGGCACGGCAGGTGAGGCAGGCACGTCAGGTGGGGCAGGCACGGCAGGTGGGGCAGGCACGGCAGGTGGGGCAGGGACGGCAGGTGAGGCAGGCACGGTAGGTGGAGCAGGCACGGCAGGTGGTGCAGGCACGGCAGGTGGAGCAGGCACGGCAGGTGAGGCAGGCACGGCAGGTACGGCAGGTGAGGCAGGCACGGCAGGTGGGGCAGGCACGGCAGGTGGGGCAGGCACGGCAGGTGGGGCAGGCACGGTAGGTGGAGCAGGCACGGCAGGTGGTGCAGGCACGGCAGATGAGGCAGGCACGGCAGGTGGGGCAGGCACGGCAGGTGGGGCAGGCACGGCAGGTGAGGCAGGCACGGTAGGTGGAGCAGGCACGGCAGGTGGTGCAGGCACCGCAGGTGGAGCAGGCACGGCAGGCACGGCAGGTGAGGCAGGCACGGCAGGTGAGGCAGGCACGGCAGGCACGGCAGGTGGGGCAGGCACGGCAGGTGGGGCAGGCACGGCAGGTGAGACAGGCACGGCAGGTGGGGCAGGCACGGCAGGTGAGGCAGGCACTGCAGGTGAGGTAGGCACGGCAGGTGAGGCAGGCACGGCAGGTGGTGCAGGCACCGCAGGTGGAGCAGGCACGGCAGGTGAGGTAGGCACGGCAGGTGAGGCAGGCACGGCAGGTGAGGCAGGCACGGCAGGTGGGGCAGGCACGGCAGGTGAGGTAGGCACGGCAGGTGAGGCAGGCACTGCAGGTGAGGCAGGCACGGCAGGTGAGACAGGCACGGCAGGTGGGGCAGGCACGGCAGGTGGTGCAGGCACGGCAGGTGAGGTAGGCACGGCAGGTGAGGCAGGCACGGCAGGTGGGGCAGGCACGGCAGGTTAATTAGGAAAGTGAACACACAACTTCCTTTGGTTGGGTTTCAGGGTGATTGGTTCAGTATTTAAGGCAGCCATTCTTGTCCCCCCTCCCCCCCCCCGTCCCTCTCTCTCCCTACCCCTTCCTGCCTCTCCCTATCCCTCCCTTCCTCTCTTTCCCTACCCCTCCCTCCCCGCCGTCCCTCTCTTTCTACCCTTCCCTCCCCTCATCCCTCTCTCTACTCCTTCCTGGAGATGGTAAGGACGACACTGAGAGCAAAGAGTAGGTGTGGACAGGTTTGCAGCCTGGGACAGGTGTAGACCGCAGTCAGAGCCAGGTACATACGAGACACCAAGCCTGCAAGCAGTTGTGTACCCACCCTCACAACCCTCCTTCACAACATAAAGAAATCACAACGGCCTAATATGTTAATATGAAAATTATTTGAGCAACGAGGTGACTTGAATTGGCGCTTCAGCCACTCCCCAGACACCTGCCTTAATGACGTGAAGTACCCAATACATCAGTCACTGTTGGGGGTGTCTTACAACAGTGACGCGTGTGCTGGTCACGTGCGTCTAGCACTGCACAGGTCATGTGCGTCTAGCACTGCGCAGGTCACGTGCGTCTAGCACTGCGCAGGTCACGTGCGCCTAGCACTGCGCAGGTCACGTGCGTCTAGCACTGCGCAGATCACATGCGTCTAGCACTGCGCAGGCCACGTGCGCCTAACACTGCGCAGGTCACGTGCGCCTAGCACTGCGCAGGCCACATGCGCAGGTCTAGCAATGCGCATGCGCCGGTCAAGTTATGTTGAATTTGATGACGTTATGACTTGAATTTAATAAACAAATAAAAATACAAATTTAACCCCCCCGAAGCATACGTTAATGGGTGAAGATAAATGTTACCTTTAGATTTATGATTTAATATATAAGGTTAAACTGCTTACCTGTGATCTGATGATGATATCAGTGATGAGTTCCTCAGGTGCTGGCCTGTGTGAGGGTGTTTGGACCTAACTACTGCCACAGGAGACGAGTGCTCGGTCTCACCTACCTGCCAACATTGGTACATTAATAAAAAGCAATTCATGACTGGATTATTATAAAATAATTGCGGTAAATGCGCTCCTTAACACTGTAACTAGCCTAACAAAGTTATATCAATTAGCACTAACAACCTAAATCAATTTATGTAGCCACAGTTTAATATTATCTGGATCTAAACATCAAAAGGTAAATACCTTGTTTGGCGCGATGGGGCTCCATTCGTGCCGTCAATGTTGACATAATCGTTGCAACACAGTCCAAATGTGCACACTACACTGCGCACAACGCGGCGATAGTTTGTGGTTACTGTTAAGCACGAACAAGAGTCCAAAGGTGCTGAACAAAGGCGTACAGTGTGAGTGTTCCAGCAGCGCGTGGGTCACACTGGCGGCGTGTTGATGGTCGCTTCCTCCGCCATCACCACGGACCTCCCAACTCCTCCTGTACACAGAAAACGTTATGTTTGGCTAATTAGTCCTTCCATATTTCATCATAAACTCCATCAAACTGAAGGGTTAAGAGAGTTATAAGGAGGATTATAAGAGTTTAGAGGGGGATTAAGAGTTACGAGGAGGATTAAGAGTTACGAGGAGGATTATAAGAGTTACAAAGAGTATTAAGAGAGTTACCAGCAGGATTAAGAGTTACGAAGATGATTAAGAGTTACGAGGAGGATTAAAAGTTACGAGGAGGATTAAAAGTTAGAAAATGACTAAATGAGTTACGAGGAGGATTAAGAGATTTACGAGGAGGATTAAGAGGGTTACGAGGAAGATTAAGAGAGTTACGAGGAGGATTAACAGTTACGAGGAGGATTAAAAGAGTTACGAGGAGGCTTATAAGAGTTTCGAGGAGGATTAAGAGTTACGAGGAGGATTAAAAGTTGCGAGGAGGATTATAAGAGTTTAGAGGAGGATTAAGAGTTACAAGGAGGATTGAGAGAGTTACGGAAGGGTTAAGAGAGTTAAAAGAAGATTAAGAGCCACAGACCGTCGGTAACGGATTGAATTCCCGGGTTGGGAAGGGTTCGAGCCATTCAGGTATGGCACCGCTACCATAGAGGCACCACTGCCATAGAGGCACCACTGCCATAGAGGCACCACTGCCATAGAGGCACCACTGCCATAGAGGCACCGCTACCATAGAGGCACCACTGCCATAGAGGCACCACTGCCATAGAGGCACCACTGCCATAGAGGCACCACTGCCATAGAGGCACCGCTGCCATAGGCACCACTGCCATACAGGCACCACTACCATAGAGGCACCACTACCATAGAGGCACCACTGCCATAGATATATGGCACCATTACCATAGAGGCACCACTGCCATAGATATATGGCACCACTGCCATAGAGGCACCGCTGCCATAAGGATGAAACACCACTATGACAAAAACCACGTAAAGGTCATGGCAATGTCAACAATGACGTCACCGGCAGCATTCAAACTTGACTAATAATTAAGAACTTTTTCGCCTTTACACGTGTGAACGAATCAATGAAAAAAATATTATATATTGCGTTATTTCTTTTAAATTCCGTTCAATAATTGCAATGTAATTGTCTCTATTGTTGAACATTTGATGCGACGCTCTTTTGTTCGACCTCTGTTGTATAGAGGCATTGTACTGTTTTGTTGATGATTTACTGGCTCTTGTGGGTGTTTTACTGGCTCTTGTGGGTGTTTTATGGGCTCTTGTGGGTGTTTTATTGGCTCTTGTGGGTGTTTTATGGGCTCTTGTGGGTGTTTTACTGGCTCTTGTGGGTGTTTTATTGGCTCTTGTGGGTGTTTTATGGGCTCTTGTGGGTGTTTTATTGGCTCTTGTGGGTGTTTTATTGGCTCTTGTGGGTGTTTTATTGGCTCTTGTGGGTGTTTTATTGGCTCTTGTGGGTGTTTTATTGGCTCTTGTGGGTGTTTTACTGGCTCTTGTGGGTGTTTTATTGACTCTTGTGGGTGTTTTATTGGCTCTTGTGGGTGTTTTATTGGCTCTTGTGGGTGTTTTATTGACTCTTGTGGGTGTTTTACTGGCTCTTGTGGGTGTTTTACTGGCTCTTGTGGGTGTTTTACTGGCTCTTGTGGGTGTTTTACTGGCTCTTGTGGGTGTTTTGTGGGCTCTTGTGGGTGTTTTATTGGCTCTTGTGGGTGTTTTATTGACTCTTGTGGGTGTTTTACTGGCTCTTGTGGGTGTTTTACTGGCTCTTGTGGGTGTTTTATTGGCTCTTGTGGGTGTTTTATTGGCTCTTGTGGGTGTTTTATTGGCTCTTGTGGGTGTTTTATTGGCTCTTGTGGGTGTTTTATGGGCTCTTGTGGGTGTTTTATTGACTCTTGTGGGTGTTTTACTGGCTCTTGTGGGTGTTTTATTGACTCTTGTGGGTGTTATACTGGCTCTTGTGGGTGTTTTACTGGCTCTTGTGGGTGTTTTATGGGCTCTTGTGGGTGTTTTATTGGCTCTTGTGGGTGTTTTATGGGCTCTCGTGGGTGTTTTATTGGCTCTTGTGGGTGTTTTATTGACTCTTGTGGGTGTTTTATGGGCTCTTGTGGGTATTTTATTGACTCTTGTGGGTGTTATACTGGCTCTTGTGGGTGTTTTACTGGCTCTTGTGGGTGTTTTACTGGCTCTTGTGGGTGTTTTATTGACTCTTGTGGGTGTTTTACTGGCTCTTGTGGGTGTTTTATTGACTCTTGTGGGTGTTGTACTGGCTCTTGTGGGTGTTTTATTGGCTCTTGTGGGTATTTTACTGGCTCTTGTGGGTGTTTTATTGACTCTTGTGGGTGTTTTACTGGCTCTTGTGGGTGTTTTATTGACTCTTGTGGGTGTTGTACTGGCTCTTGTGGGTGTTTTATGGGCTCTTGTGGGTATTTTATTGACTCTTGTGGGTGTTGTACTGCCTCTTGTGGGTGTTTTACTGGCTCTTGTGGGTGTTTTATTGACTCTTGTGGGTGTTTTATTGGCTCTTGTGGGTGTTTTATTGGCTCTTGTGGGTGTTTTACTGGCTCTTGTGGGTGTTTTACTGGCTCTTGTGGGTGTTGTACTGGCTCTTGTGGGTGTTTTACTGGCTCTTGTGGGTGTTTTATTGACTCTTGTGGGTGTTGTACTGGCTCTTGTGGGTGTTTTACTGGCTCTTGTGGGTGTTTTATTGACTCTTGTGGGTGTTTTATTGACTCTTGTGGGTGTTTTACTGGCTCTTGTGGGTGTTTTATTGACTCTTGTGGGTGTTTTATTGACTCTTGTGGGTGTTTTACTGGCTCTTGTGGGTGTTGTACTGGCTCTTGTGGGTGTTTTACTGGCTCTTGTGGGTGTTTTATTGACTCTTGTGGGTGTTTTATTGACTCTTGTGGGTGTTTTACTGGCTCTTGTGGGTGTTTTATTGACTCTTGTGGGTGTTTTATTGACTCTTGTGGGTGTTTTACTGGCTCTTGTGGGTGTTTTATTGACTCTTGTGGGTGTTTTACTGGCTCTTGTGGGTGTTTTACTGGCTCTTGTGGGTGTTTTATGGGCTCTTGTGGGTGTTTTATTGGCTCTTGTGGGTGTTTTATTGGCTCTTGTGGGTGTTTTATTGGCTCTTGTGGGTGTTTTATTGGCTCTTGTGGGTGTTTTATGGGCTCTCGTGGGTGTTTTATTGGCTCTTGTGGGTGTTTTATTGGCTCTTGTGGGTATTTTATTGACTCTTGTGGGTGTTGTACTGGCTCTTGTGGGTGTTTTACTGGCTCTTGTGGGTGTTTTATTGACTCTTGTGGGTGTTGTACTGGCTCTTGTGGGTGTTTTATTGACTCTTGTGGGTGTTTTATTGACTCTTGTGGGTGTTTTACTGGCTCTTGTGGGTGTTTTACTGGCTCTTGTGGGTGTTTTACTGGCTCTTGTGGGTGTTTTATTGGCTCTTGTGGGTGTTTTATTGGCTCTTGTGGGTGTTTTATTGACTCTTGTGGGTGTTTTACTGGCTCTTGTGGGTGTTTTACTGGCTCTTGTGGGTGTTTTATTGGCTCTTGTGGGTGTTTTATTGACTCTTGTGGGTGTTGTACTGGCTCTTGTGGGTGTTTTACTGGCTCTTGTGGGTGTTTTACTGGCTCTTGTGGGTGTTATATTGGCTCTTGTGGGTGTTTTACTGGCTCTTGTGGGTGTTTTACTGGCTCTTGTGGGTGTTTTATTGACTCTTGTGGGTGTTTTACTGGCTCTTGTGGGTGTTTTATTGGCTCTTGTGGCCACACGATGGTCTGACAACCATAGAAGAGTGCCAGCACTACCAGCCTTCACCTCGGGGAGAGGCGGGACCAAGGAGCCAAAGCTCAACCCCCGCAAGTACAACTAGGTGAGCACCTCTCACCATCTATTGTCTATTTTTCCTGGTCATGGTTTCTGTTGCGCATGACGCTCTTCCTCTCTGACTCACCCTACGCACATCTCACCTTACGCTTCGGAAATAAGCTGGAGCAGTTACGCAAGCACTTACGAACGTGTACATCTTTCCTCAATCTCTGACGGCTTTGTTTACATTTATTAAACAGTTTACAAGCATAAAAACTTGCCAATCAACTGTTGTTATTGTTATAAACAGCCTCCTGGTGCTCCGGAGCTCATTAACTGTTTAATAATTGTAAAGAAAGCCGCCAAAGATTGAGGAAAGATGGACAGGTTCGTAAGTGCTTGCGTAACTACTTCGTGAATCTGGCCCCAGGTGCTGAAACTTAGCTAACACGTCTCACTCGTGTGGTGTGATGAGCCAATCCCGACCTGAGGGCAAAAAATAATCCGCGCCGGGAGAACACATCATTCTGTGTCCCCTGGAAGCTATACAAGATTTGAACAAATCCACAAGGGCCGTAACGTGGGTTCGAACCCACGTCCAAGAGAATCCCAGACGCTGCCTTAATCGACTGCGCTACATGGTAAAAGATTTTTCTCGGACGTAGGTTGGAATCCTCGTCACGGCCCTTGTGGATTTGTTCATTTGATGCATCACGCTATTGTGATTTCTGTGTGTATACAATATTTTGGTTCAAGGTGGAAGGGAGACACAGGGGCGCTATAGGGAGCTCAATGACTTTGGTATATGAGTTCTGATCCCATGGACGAAGGTTCGATCCTCCGCCATTCAGGTTTTACACTCTTGGATCATACTTTAGACGTGATTTACGCTTATCTCACTCAACCCTTTTTACATGGTGGATTCTTGCCTTATTCGTAAGTTTGGAGGAAGTGCCTCTCAGGACTCAGAACTTCTCCCGCTTGTCATGTGTTAAGGGCCAGAGTTGAGGTCTCCGGCTGTAGCGGGTAATTTGCCTCCACTCCTCCTTGTTGACATTCTGGGGTGGCGGCCTGCTGCTGGGGGCTATATGGTGGTGGGTGTGGTGGTGGTGGGTGTGGTGGTGGTGGGTGTGGTGGTGGTGGGTGTGGTGGTGGTGGGTGTGGTGGTGGTGGTGGGTGTGGTGGTGGTGTGGTGGTGGTGGGTGTGGTGGTGGGTGTGGTGGTGGTGGTGGTGGTGGTGGCCTGCTGCTGGGGGCTATATGGTGGTGGGTGTGGTGGTGGCGGCCTGCTGCTGGGGGCTATATGGTGGTGGGTGTGGTGGTGGTGGGTGTGGTGGTGGGTGTGGTGGTGGTGGTGGGTGTGGTGGTGGGTGTGGTGGTGGGTGTGGTGGTGTGTGTGGTGGTGGTGGTGGCCTGCTGCGGGGGGCTATATGGTGGTGGGTGTGGTGGTGGTGGGTGTGGTGGTGTGTGGTGGGTGTGGTGCTGGTGGTGGTGGTTTTGGTGGTGGTGGGTGTGGTGGTGATGGTAGTGGTGATGGTGGTGGTGCCTGTTCAATAAACTGTTTGCTATTACTGCTGTTCCTTCCTTTCTTGAGAGGGATGAATTACTCTGTGGTGTGTGCTCGCTTCCTATGAACTCCTCCCCATCTCGACCTTTCCTTCCCTATTACCTAGTAACCTTCTGGAAAGTTTGGCTCTATAACACTTGTCAGTTGTGTTTTTGTTATTGTGATAATGTGTGATTGTCTTACTGCCAATCTTTCCTGTAACTCAAGTAACTGTAACTTAGTAATTTCATTTTCATTCATCTACATAACTTTATTGTTAATCTCAATTAGGATGCTTTAACTTTGCACAATGGGTAGTGGTTCCGGTTCCTCTAAACCCTAATCCTGAGGGGTGAAAGAGTGCACATTGAGCTATTTTTTCATGCCTGCTCATTTGGATGGGTACCTGCTTGATACGTGCTTGATGGGGTTCAGGGAGTTCTTCTACTCCCCAAGCCCGGCCCTGGCTAGGCTGTGTTGTTCACATCTGTGCCTGGCATGCCTCATCTTAGGCACTGCTTGTGCTGTCAAAGTCTTCTCTAGTTATTTATGCACTTTCCTCTCTTGATTGTTTTTACTTCCTCTTTATTCTCGGTTGACATGTCATGGTTAATGTATACTTCAGGTGAAGCCCCACTGTCCGTCAATGCCCTCCTTTCAGTTTAAATTTCAGTGAAGCATTATTCTAAAAGATCACCTTCACTGGTCGATTCTTTCCAGTTTGAAATATGCCAAGCCTTATTTGATGGTTACCTGAATAGCCCTTATTTTGGAAATGTCTTCCTACCCCCCCCCCCCATATCTTCTCTTTTGACATGTGCCCCTGTGGCTCTGGTAGACTGTAGATTACCACCAATTACTCCCTCTCCACCTTCTATTTTCTAATTTCACCACCTGTACATTTGCGTCCATCACTATCAGTTCAATTATTTGTTTTGCCTGTTTGTATTAGTCACATTGTTTGATTGTCTCCTTAGTTGCTCTTCTTATCTTATTTGTTGTCTTTCCTTGCTCTTCGACAGCTTTTATTGTCGTGAAGCTCGTGTACCTTGTACTCTCTTTCCCCACAATTGCTCCACTTGCCTGAAGGAAGGTGTTCGGAGTTATCACTCCTGCCAAGGGTTGTCCTTCACCGCCTTCCTCAGCCCCTCTCACTCATCTGTTTATATTTTCTCTGTGAATTTCCTTCAACTTCCTTCCTACTGAGGCTGCCGCTGCTCTTCCATCGCCTCGCCTCTTGGTTGTGGTGGTAGTGGTGGTGCAGGTGGTGGTGGTGCAGGTGGTGGTGGTGGTGCAGGTGGTAGTGGTGGTGCAGGTGGTAGTGGTGCAGGTGGTGGTGGTGCAGGTGGTGGTGGTGCAGGTGGTGGTGGTGCAGGTGGTTGTGGTGGTGCAGGTGGTAGTGGTGGTGCAGGTGGTAGTGGTGGTGCAGGTGGTGGTGGTGGTGTAGGTGGTGGTGGGACGGGGGAACGCGTCTGGTGACTGGAGAATGATTGATACGAGCCATTAACTAACAAACACAGTATTGTCACCTGTTCCTCCACAGTTACAATAATCAATCATCAGCGTCTTCGTTAAAAAGCGCCTCAGTGATCCTTCTGTAATTCAGTGATTACCGGGTATATCTTCATCAATGTCTGTGTATGAAACAGCCAAGTTCTGTGTCTCCAGCTAGACAAGTCACGTTTGGTTGTCACGTTCACTGGGCAAGAACGTCACGGGTTCTTGCCCAGAGGTTTGGTGGGGTTCGCCTCACGTCTTCCCAAAGGTCCTCGGCTCTCTACATAGGGTTGGCTTGGTGCCCTTCTTCAAAATTTTAAACAATTTCTGGAGCGAATGTAGTACGTTCTGCTGCACAGACAGACGGAGGCACACTGAGGAGTCCCACCAATGAGACGTCTCGCTGCCATTCTTGGTCACGTGACATCGGGTCACTTGTTGATTCGCTCTCGCTTTCAACTTGTCACCAATCACATCCTTCCTTCACATCCGGGGCTCCCGGCGCCCTCGCCCTGGCGCGGGAAACACTGCTCAAGTGGTGATGCTTCGACCGCCATATTGGAAGAGTGGTTGATAGGCTGCTTCCTCGAGAATTCTTAAAACAGAGAGCCGCCGCAACCCTTACACTTCCTGTTTTGAGGGTAGCGACCTCTGGGCCGTCAAATATGTGGGAGAAAGACTATGTGGCGAGAGGGACAAACGAGACGGCGTTCGTAACACTATGTTCGCTCTATGTGCATCTCCAGCGTAGCCGCCCACAGTGGCCGCCCAAAGTGGCCGCCCACGGTGGGCGACCACCGTGCATCAACAACGTGGCCGCCCGCTCATTTACATTCCGCCAACAGGCTACTTAATTTATCTTTACACCAAGAGTTGGGGGTGAGAAGCTCTTTTAGAGCCGGGGAATTAGTAGGCCGGGCCCATGCCTCTTGCCTCCCCCCCCCCCCACCCTCTCTCTCTCTCTCTCTCTTCCCGCCCTCTTGACGGGTAAACACACACACAGCACGGGTGGGACGCGAACAAGGGGACACAGGTGGAAACTGAGTACCCACATGAGCCACAGAGACGTTAGAAAGAACTTTTTCAGCGTCAGAGTAGTTAAGAGATGGAATGCACTAGGAAGTGATGTGGTGGAGGCTGACTCCATACACAGTTTCAAATGTAGATATGATAGAGCCCAATAGGCTCAGGAATCTGTACACTAGTTGATTGACGGTTGACAGGCGGGACCAAAGAGACAGAGCTCAACCCCCGCAAGTACAACTAGGTGAGTACACACACACACACACACAAACACACACACTAACACAAACACACACACACTAACACAAACACACACACACTAACACACACACTAACACAAACACACACACACTAACACAAACACACACACACTAACACAAACACACACACACTAACACAAACACACAGGTAAACCAATTAAACTAAAGACCAAACATTACATACACACAAAACACTGTCCATTCAAAATATACATTTGTGCATTTTATTTCGAAATATATATCTGCGTATTTATATATGACCAAATATCTTAAAATAAATTCAGAAGTGCGTTTAATCGTGAGAGGAGGAAGGTAGGCGGCCGGCGCTGGGGCCCAAATTACCTAGCAAGTTAATCACCTGCCCAGAACCCGGTAATTGCTGGCTGACAGCTGACTCCGGCATGATTGATGATACCCATTGATATCACACCCCATTTGTTATGCATTATTCCTCCAGGATATTCACGATCCAGCTTAGCTATGCCCCAGTCTGGATGCTCTCCAGCTGTGGTGTGTTAATGGGAGACTATGCTCCAGTCTGGCTATGCTCCAACCTAACTATGCTCCAGACTGGCTATGTTCCAGCCTGACTATGCTCCAGCCTAGGTATACGTCGGCCAGACTGTTCTCCAAGCCATCTATGCTCCATCACACAGCTATGCTCCAAGCCATCTATGCTTCATCACACACCTATGCTCCAAGCCCTCTATGCTCCATCACACACCTATGCTCCAAGCCATCTATGCTCCATCACACACCTATGCTCCAAGCCCTCTATGCTCCATCACACACCTATGCTCCAAGCCATCTATGCTCCATCACACACCTATGCTCCAAGCCATCTATGCTCCATCACACACCTATGCTCCAGCGACGCGAGGCTTGCCGTTGCCACAAGCTCACTGCGTTATTTTGCTCATCAATCTCAAGTCTTTTGTGGTTTTATGTTTATGATGAAGCAAGATTTTTAGTGAGGTTTTCCTACCTATATATACACAGTCCTCCTCTGCCACCTTGGGGAAGGCACCGTACCCCTCCCCTGTGGAACTTCATTTTGTATACACTCCCCCGGTCAGAAACGGTTGGGCAGGCGGCTGTGTCTTCACCAGAGTAGCAGATGCCTGGGGTTAGCTTCATGTAACTTTTCACTATGAGACATGAGTGGTGTATGACTGTCATAGGCTGCATCAGGGTTCAGTCACATGGCCCAGTTTTATTGAACTATTGGCTCATTCTATTTTAATGTTGTTTGGAATCGGCGATTTGTTTTCCCTCGTTTCGTAATATTACTTGTTCTTAAAATAGAGGGACAAACACATCCACCGTATGATTTCCACACACACACACACACACATCTACTGCATGATATCCACACACACACACACACACCACATGATATCCACACACACACACACATCTACCGCATGATATCCCCACACACACACACACAGACATCTTCCACATGATATCCACACACACACTCATCTACCGCATGATATCCACACACACAATCTACCACATGATATCTCCACACAATCTACCGCATGATAACCCCACACACACACACATCTACCACATGATATCCCCACACAATCTACCGCATGATAACCCCACACACACACACATCTACCACATGATATCCCCACACAATCTACCGCATGATATCCCCACACACACACACATCTACCACATGAT
>NC_091220.1:17305273-17325273 GCF_040958095.1 Procambarus clarkii | reverse complement strand
AGACCTTCACCAACAAACAAGAGACCTTCACCAACAAACAAGAGACCGTCACCAACAAACAAGAAACCTTCACCAACAAACAAGAGACCTTCACCAACAAACAAGAGACCGTCACCAACAAACAAGATACCTTCACCAATATGTAAACAAGACCTTCACCAACCAACAAGAGACCTTCACCAACAAACAAGAGACCTTCACCAACAAACAAGAGACCAACAAACAAGAGACCTTCACCAACAAACAAGAGACCTTCACCAACAAACAAGAGACCTTCACCAACAAACAAGAGACCTTCACCAACAAACAAGAGACCTTCACCAACAAACAAGATACCTTCACCAATATGTAAACAAGACCTTCACCAACCAACAAGAGACCTTCACCAACAAACAAGAGACCTTCACCAACAAACAAGAGACCTTCACCAACAAACAAGAGACCTTCACCAACAAACAAGAGACCAACAAACAAGAGACCTTCACCAACAAACAAGAGACCTTCACCAACAAACAAGAGACCTTCACCAACAAACAAGAGACCTTCACCAACAAACAAGAGACCTTCACCAACAAACAAGAGACCTTCACCAACAAACAAGAGACCTTCACCAACAAACAAGAGACCTTCACCAACAAACAAGAGACCTTCACCAACAAACAAGAGACCTTCACCAACAAACAAGATACCTTCACCAATATGTAAACAAGACCTTCACCAACCAACAAGAGACCTTCACCAACAAACAAGAGACCTTCACCAACAAACAAGAGACCTTCACCAACAAACAAGAGACCTTCACCAACAAACAAGAGACCAACAAACAAGAGACCTTCACCAACAAACAAGAGACCTTCACCAACAAACAAGAGACCTTCACCAACAAACAAGAGACCTTCACCAACAAACAAGAGACCTTCACCAACAAACAAGAGACCGTCACCAACAAACAAGAGACCTTCACCAACAAACAAGAGACCTTCACCAACAAACAAGAGACCTTCACCAACAAACAAGATACCTTCACCAATATGTAAACAAGACCTTCACCAACCAACAAGAGACCTTCACCAACAAACAAGAGACCTTCACCAACAAACAAGAGACCTTCACCAACAAACAAGAGACCAACAAACAAGAGACCTTCACCAACAAACAAGAGACCTTCACCAACAAACAAGAGACCTTCACCAACAAACAAGAGACCTTCACCAACAAACAAGATACCTTCACCAATATGTAAACAAGACCTTCACCAACCAACAAGAGACCTTCACCAACAAACAAGAGACCTTCACCAACAAACAAGAGACCTTCACCAACAAACAAGAGACCAACAAACAAGAGACCTTCACCAACAAACAAGAGACCTTCACCAACAAACAAGAGACCTTCACCAACAAACAAGAGACCTTCACCAACAAACAAGAGACCTTCACCAACAAACAAGAGACCGTCACCAACAAACAAGAAACCTTCACCAACAAACAAGAGACCTTCACCAACAAACAAGAGACCTTCACCAACAAACAAGAGACCTTCACCAACAAGTAAACAAGAGACCTTCACCAACAAGTAAACAAGAGACCTTCACCAACAAACAAGAGACCTTCACCAACAAGTAAACAAGAGACCTTCACCAACAAGTAAACAAGAGACCGTCACCAACAAACAAGAGACCGTCACCAACAAACAAGAGACCGTCACCAACAAACAAGAGACCTTCACCAACAAGTAAACAAGAGACGTCATCCATCAGTAGATGATATAATACATCAGACAGTTCGGAACCGGCCAGCCAAGATCCTCACTCCGAGCACTGATTGTGATCGATAATTCGAACATTGCAAACACTGTGAACTGAGAATGTTTGCAGTGTTTGACCTTGCACATGTTGCAGAGCTGTCATGCCGTCCACCACACCCGGCAGCTGGTGTCAGGTGTGTGCGTACAGGTGTGTGTACGGTATTTCCATCCTCCTGCCCAGCTGTGCACAACACACAGGCTCCTCCTTCAGAGAACTCATTAACGTCACTAATTAAATACCACTGAAGTATAATTTAAAGGAATTTCATTAGTTGTAAAATCCTCATCCATTCATATTTATCAACGACTTTCCCGATGTCGGGGACAGGAAGCCACCAGTACCTGACCTTAACGAGCCCCCCCCCCCAGGGCTCCAACTACTGAGGGTCCTGTTAACCTCACTCCTCATTCCCTCTCATTGAAATTGAAATTGAAGTTTATTGAGGTAAAATACACACAAAGGTGTGAGATAGCTCAAGCTATTCTCACCCCGTTCAGAACATTGTGTTAATACATACATAGACACACATCACAAGCAATAAACATATTACCAAACATTTTGAGAGATAAACATCTACATGGTTTCTATATAAATCTCATTGTTGTCTTCTTGGTTGACGGGTGAGGCTACCTGTCCTCACGCTAGCCTCATCCACGCGGCCGCCCGCACCAAAAACACAACCCTTAATTTTTCATTTCTATTTACAGTAGGCTAGTTCTCGTATTTACAGGTTTGTTCTCATATTTACAGGTTTGTTCTCGTATTTACGGGTTTGTTCTCATATTTACAGGTTTGTTCTCATATTTACGGGTTTGTTCTCATATTTACAGGTTTGTTCTCATATTTACAGGTTTGTTCTCGTATTTACGGGTTTGTTCTCATATTTACAGGTTTGTTCTCATATTTACAGGTTTGTTCTCGTATTTACGGGTTTGTTCTCATATTTACAGGTTTGTTCTCATATTTACAGTAGATTTGTTCTCATATTTACAATAGGCTTGTTCTCATATTTACTGTAGGTTTGTTCTTATATTTACAGGTTTGTTCTTATATTTACAGTAGGTTTGTTCTCATATTTACAGTAGGTTTGTTCTCATATTTACAGGTTTGTTCTCATATTTACAGGTTTGTTCTCATATTTACAGGTTTGTTCTCATATTTACAGTAGGTTTGTTCTCATATTTACAGTAGGTTTGTTCTCATATTTACAGTAGGTTTGTTCTCATATTTACAGTAGGTTTGTTCTCATATTTACAGTAGGTTTGTTCTCATATTTACAGTAGGTTTGTTCTCATATTTACAGTAGGTTTGTTCTCATATTTACAGTAGGTTTGTTCTCATATTTACAATAGGCTTGGTGTCATATGTAGTTTTGTTCTCATATTTACAATAGGCTTGTTCTCATATTTACAATACGCTTGGTGTCATATGTAGTTTTGTTCTCATATTTACAATAGGCTTGGTGTCATATGTAGTTTTGTTCTCATATTTACAATAGGCTTGTTCTCATATTTACAATAGGCTTGGTGTCATATGTAGTTTTGTTCTCATATTTACAATAGGCTTGTTCTCATATTTACAATAGGCTTGGTGTCATATGTAGTTTTGTTCTCATATTTACAGTAGGTTTGTTCTCATATTTACAATAGGCTTGGTGTCATATGTAGTTTTGTTCTCATATTTACAATAGGCTTGTTCTCATATTTACAATAGGCTTGGTGTCATATGTAGTTTTGTTCTCATATTTACAGTAGGTTTGTTCTCATATTTACAATAGGCTTGGTGTCATATGTAGTTTTGTTCTCATATTTACAATAGGCTTGTTCTCATATTTACAATAGGCTTGGTGTCATATGTAGTTTTGTTCTCATATTTACAATAGGCGTGTTCTCATAAATAATCCAATATTATGACATTGTAAAATTCTCTAAAGTTAGGCGTCAGTTAGGTGAGGTCCCTCACCTGAGGGTAATCATTCTGTGACTGTTATAAGCCTTCTGTGTGGCAGTTATAAGCCTTGTGTGTGGCAGTTATAAGCCTTCTGTGTGGCAGTTATAAGCCTTGTGTGTGGCAGTTATAAGCCTTCTGTGTGGCAGTTATAAGCCTTGTGTGTGGCAGTTATAAGCCTTCTGTGTGGCAGTTATAAGCCTTGTGTGTGGCAGTTATAAGCCTTGTGTGTGGCAGTTATAAGCCTTCTGTGTGGCAGTTATAAGCCTTGTGTGTGGCAGTTATAAGCCTTCTGTGTGGCAGTTATAAGCCTTCTGTGTGGCAGTTATAAGCCTTGTGTGTGGCAGTTATAAGCTCTCCTGTGTGGCAGTTATAAGCCTTCTGTGTGGCAGTTATAAGCTCTCCTGTGTGGCAGTTATAAGCCTTCTGTGTGGCAGTTATAAGCTCTCCTGTGTGGCAGTTATAAGCCTTCTGTGTGGCAGTTATAAGCTCTCCTGTGTGGCAGTTATAAGCCTTCTGTGTGGCAGTTATAAGCTCTCCTGTGTGGCAGTTATAAGCCTTCTGTGTGGCAGTTATAAGCTCTCCTGTGTGGCAGTTATAAGCCTTCTGTGTGGCAGTTATAAGCCTTCTGTGTGGCAGTTATAAGCTCTCCTGTGTGGCAGTTATAAGCCTTCTGTGTGGCAGTTATAAGCTCTCCTGTGTGGCAGTTATAAGCCTTCTGTGTGGCAGTTATAAGCTCTCCTGTGTGGCAGTTATAAGCCTTCTGTGTGGCAGTTATAAGCTCTCCTGTGTGGCAGTTATAAGCCTTCTGTGTGGCAGTTATAAGCTCTCCTGTGTGGCAGTTATAAGCCTTCTGTGTGGCAGTTATAAGCCTTCTGTGTGGCAGTTATAAGCTTTCCTGTGTGGCAGTTATAAGCCTTCTGTGTGGCAGTTATAAGCTCTCCTGTGTGGCAGTTATAAGCCTTCTGTGTGGCAGTTATAAGCTCTCCTGTGTGGCAGTTATAAGCCTTCTGTGTGGCAGTTATAAGCTCTCCTGTGTGGCAGTTATAAGCCTTCTGTGTGGCAGTTATAAGCTCTCCTGTGTGGCAGTTATAAGCCTTCTGTGTGGCAGTTATAAGCTCTCCTGTGTGGCAGTTATAAGCTCTCCTGTGTGGCAGTTATAAGCCTTCTGTGTGGCAGTTATAAGCTCTCCTGTGTGGCAGTTATAAGCCTTCTGTGTGGCAGTTATAAGCCTTCTGTGTGGCAGTTATAAGCCTTCTGTGTGGCAGTTATAAGCTCTCCTGTGTGGCAGTTATAAGCCTTGTGTGTGGCAGTTATAAGCCTTCTGTGTGGCAGTTATAAGCCTTCTGTGTGGCAGTTATAAGCTCTCCTGTGTGGCAGTTATAAGCCTTGTGTGTGGCAGTTATAAGCCTTGTGTGTGACTGCTATAAGCCTTCTGTGTGGCAGTTATAAGCTCTCCTGTGTGGCAGTTATAAGCCTTCTGTGTGGCAGTTATAAGCCTTCTGTGTGGCAGTTATAAGCCTTCTGTGTGGCAGTTATAAGCTTTCTGTGTGGCAGTTATAAGCCTTCTGTGTGGCAGTTATAAGCCTTCTGTGTGGCAGTTATAAGCCTTCTGTGTGGCAGTTATAAGCTCTCCTGTGTGGCAGTTATAAGCCTTCTGTGTGGCAGTTATAAGCCTTCTGTGTGGCAGTTATAAGCTCTCCTGTGTGGCAGTTATAAGCTCTCCTGTGTGACAGTTATAAGCCTTGTGTGTGGCAGTTATAAGCCTTCTGTGTGGCAGTTATAAGCCTTGTGTGTGGCAGTTATAAGCCTTCTGTGTGGCAGTTATAAGCCTTCTGTGTGGCAGTTATAAGCCTTCTGTGTGGCAGTTATAAGCCTTGTGTGTGGCAGTTATAAGCTCTCCTGTGTGGCAGTTATAAGCCTTCTGTGTGGCAGTTATAAGCCTTCTGTGTGGCAGTTATAAGCCTTGTGTGTGGCAGTTATAAGCTCTCCTGTGTGGCAGTTATAAGCCTTCTGTGTGGCAGTTATAAGCTCTCCTGTGTGGCAGTTATAAGCCTTCTGTGTGGCAGTTATAAGCTCTCCTGTGTGGCAGTTATAAGCCTTCTGTGTGGCAGTTATAAGCTCTCCTGTGTGGCAGTTATAAGCCTTCTGTGTGGCAGTTATAAGCCTTCTGTGTGGCAGTTATAAGCTCTCCTGTGTGGCAGTTATAAGCCTTCTGTGTGGCAGTTATAAGCTCTCCTGTGTGGCAGTTATAAGCCTTCTGTGTGGCAGTTATAAGCTCTCCTGTGTGGCAGTTATAAGCCTTCTGTGTGGCAGTTATAAGCTCTCCTGTGTGGCAGTTATAAGCCTTCTGTGTGGCAGTTATAAGCTCTCCTGTGTGGCAGTTATAAGCCTTCTGTGTGGCAGTTATAAGCCTTCTGTGTGGCAGTTATAAGCTTCCTGTGTGGCAGTTATAAGCCTTCTGTGTGGCAGTTATAAGCTCTCCTGTGTGGCAGTTATAAGCCTTCTGTGTGGCAGTTATAAGCTCTCCTGTGTGGCAGTTATAAGCCTTCTGTGTGGCAGTTATAAGCCTTCTGTGTGGCAGTTATAAGCTCTCCTGTGTGGCAGTTATAAGCCTTCTGTGTGGCAGTTATAAGCTCTCCTGTGTGGCAGTTATAAGCTCTCTGTGTGGCAGTTATAATCTCTCCTGTGTGACAGTTATAAGCCTTCTGTGTGGCAGTTATAAGCCTTCTGTGTGGCAGTTATAAGCCTTGTGTGTGGCAGTTATAAGCCTTCTGTGTGGCAGTTATAAGCCTTCTGTGTGGCAGTTATAAGCCTTGTGTGTGGCAGTTATAAGCTCTCCTGTGTGGCAGTTATAAGCCTTCTGTGTGGCAGTTATAAGCCTTCTGTGTGGCAGTTATAAGCCTTGTGTGTGGCAGTTATAAGCTCTCCTGTGTGGCAGTTATAAGCCTTCTGTGTGGCAGTTATAAGCTCTCCTGTGTGGCAGTTATAAGCCTTCTGTGTGGCAGTTATAAGCTCTCCTGTGTGGCAGTTATAAGCCTTCTGTGTGGCAGTTATAAGCTCTCCTGTGTGGCAGTTATAAGCCTTCTGTGTGGCAGTTATAAGCCTTCTGTGTGGCAGTTATAAGCTCTCCTGTGTGGCAGTTATAAGCCTTCTGTGTGGCAGTTATAAGCTCTCCTGTGTGGCAGTTATAAGCCTTCTGTGTGGCAGTTATAAGCTCTCCTGTGTGGCAGTTATAAGCCTTCTGTGTGGCAGTTATAAGCTCTCCTGTGTGGCAGTTATAAGCCTTCTGTGTGGCAGTTATAAGCTCTCCTGTGTGGCAGTTATAAGCCTTCTGTGTGGCAGTTATAAGCCTTCTGTGTGGCAGTTATAAGCTTCCTGTGTGGCAGTTATAAGCCTTCTGTGTGGCAGTTATAAGCTCTCCTGTGTGGCAGTTATAAGCCTTCTGTGTGGCAGTTATAAGCTCTCCTGTGTGGCAGTTATAAGCCTTCTGTGTGGCAGTTATAAGCTCTCCTGTGTGGCAGTTATAAGCCTTCTGTGTGGCAGTTATAAGCTCTCCTGTGTGGCAGTTATAAGCCTTCTGTGTGGCAGTTATAAGCCTTCTGTGTGGCAGTTATAAGCTCTCCTGTGTGGCAGTTATAAGCCTTCTGTGTGGCAGTTATAAGCTCTCCTGTGTGGCAGTTATAAGCCTTCTGTGTGGCAGTTATAAGCCTTCTGTGTGGCAGTTATAAGCCTTCTGTGTGGCAGTTATAAGCTCTCCTGTGTGGCAGTTATAAGCCTTGTGTGTGGCAGTTATAAGCCTTGTGTGTGACTGCTATAAGCCTTCTGTGTGGCAGTTATAAGCTCTCCTGTGTGGCAGTTATAAGCCTTCTGTGTGGCAGTTATAAGCCTTCTGTGTGGCAGTTATAAGCCTTCTGTGTGGCAGTTATAAGCTCTCCTGTGTGGCAGTTATAAGCCTTCTGTGTGGCAGTTATAAGCCTTCTGTGTGGCAGTTATAAGCCTTCTGTGTGGCAGTTATAAGCTCTCCTGTGTGGCAGTTATAAGCCTTCTGTGTGGCAGTTATAAGCCTTCTGTGTGGCAGTTATAAGCCTTCTGTGTGGCAGTTTATAAGCTCTCCTGTGTGGCAGTTATAAGGCCTTCTGTGTGGCAGTTATAAGCCTTCTGTGTGGGCAGTTATAAGCTCTCCTGTGTGGCAGTTATAAGCTCTCCTGTGTGACAGTTATAAGCCTTCTGTGTGGCAGTTATAAGCCTTCTGTGTGGCAGTTATAAGCCTTCTGTGTGGCAGTTATAAGCCTTCTGTGTGGCAGTTATAAGCCTTCTGTGTGGCAGTTATAAGCTCTCCTGTGTGGCAGTTATAAGCCTTCTGTGTGGCAGTTATAAGCCTTCTGTGTGGCAGTTATAAGCCTTCAGTGTGGCAGTTATAAGCTCTCCTGTGTGGCAGTTATAAGCCTTCTGTGTGGCAGTTATAAGCTCTCTTGTGTGGCAGTTATAAGCTCTCCTGTGTGGCAGTTATAAGCCTTCTGTGTGGCAGTTATAAGCCTTCTGTGTGGCAGTTATAAGCCTTGTGTGTGGCAGTTATAAGCTCTTCTGTGTGGCAGTTATAAGCCTTCTGTGTGGCAGTTATAAGCCTTGTGTGTGGCAGTTATAAGCTCTCCTGTGTGGCAGTTATAAGCCTTCTGTGTGGCAGTTATAAGCCTTCTGTGTGGCAGTTATAAGCCTTGTGTGTGGCAGTTATAAGCTCTCCTGTGTGGCAGTTATAAGCCTTCTGTGTGGCAGTTATAAGCCTTGTGTGTGGCAGTTATAAGCTCTCCTGTGTGGCAGTTATAAGCCTTCTGTGTGGCAGTTATAAGCCTTCTGTGTGGCAGTTATAAGCCTTCTGTGTGAGCGTTATAAGCTCTCCTGTGTGGCAGTTATAAGCCTTCTGTGTGGCAGTTATAAGCCTTCTGTGTGGCAGTTATAAGCTCTCCTGTGGCAGTTATAAGCTCTCCTGTGTGGCAGTTATAAGCTCTCCTGTGTGGCAGTTATAAGCTCTCCTGTGTGGCAGTTATAAGCTCTCCTGTGTGGCAGTTATAATCTCTCCTGTGGCAGTTATAAGCCTTCTGTGTGAGTTATAAGCTCTCCTGTGTGGCAGTTATAAGCCTTCTGTGTGGCAGTTATAAGCCTTCAGTGTGGCAGTTATAAGCTCTCCTGTGTGGCAGTTATAAGCCTTCTGTGTGGCAGTTATAAGCCTTCTGTGTGGCAGTTATAAGCCTTCTGTGTGAGCGTTATAAGCTCTCCTGTGTGGCAGTTATAAGCCTTCAGTGTGGCAGTTATAAGCCTTCTGTGTGGCAGTTAAAAGCCTTCTGTGTGGCAGTTATAAGCTCTCCTGTGTGGCAGTTATAAGCCTTCTGTGTGGCAGTTATAAGCCTTCTGTGTGGCAGTTATAAGCCTTCTGTGTGGCAGTTATAAGCCTTCTGTGTGGCAGTTATGAGCCTTCTGTGTGGCAGTTATAAGCTCTCCTGTGTGGCAGTTATAAGCCTTCTGTGTGGCAGTTATAAGCCTTCTGTGTGGCAGTTATAATCTCTCCTGTGGCAGTTATAAGCCTTCTGTGTGAGTTATAAGCTCTCCTGTGTGGCAGTTATAAGCCTTCTGTGTGGCAGTTATAAGCCTTCTGTGTGGCAGTTATAAGCCTTGTGTGTGGCAGTTATAAGCCTTGTGTGTGGCAGTTATAAGCTCTCCTGTGTGGCAGTTATAAGCCTTCTGTGTGGCAGTTATAAGCTCTCCTGTGTGGCAGTTATAAGCCTTCTGTGTGGCAGTTATAAGCTCTCCTGTGTGGCAGTTATAAGCCTTCTGTGTGAGCGTTATAAGCTCTCCTGTGTGGCAGTTATAAGCTCTCCTGTGTGGCAGTTATAAGCCTTCTGTGTGGCAGTTATAAGCTCTCCTGTGTGGCAGTTATAAGCCTTCTGTGTGGCAGTTATAAGCTCTTCCTGTGTGGCAGTTATGAAGCCTTCTGTGTGAGCAGTTATAAGCTCTCCTGTGTGGCAGTTATAAGCTCTCCTGTGTGGCAGTTATAAGCCTTCTGTGTGGCAGTTATAAGCCTTCTGTGTGGCAGTTATAAGCCTTCTGTGTGAGTTATAAGCTCTCCTGTGTGGCAGTTATAAGCCTTCTGTGTGGCAGTTATAAGCCTTCTGTGTGGCAGTTATAAGCCTTGTGTGTGGCAGTTATAAGCCTTGTGTGTGGCAGTTATAAGCTCTCCTGTGTGGCAGTTATAAGCCTTCTGTGTGGCAGTTATAAGCTCTCCTGTGTGGCAGTTATAAGCCTTCTGTGTGGCAGTTATAAGCTCTCCTGTGTGGCAGTTATAAGCCTTCTGTGTGAGCGTTATAAGCTCTCCTGTGTGGCAGTTATAAGCTCTCCTGTGTGGCAGTTATAAGCCTTCTGTGTGGCAGTTATAAGCCTTCTGTGTAGCAGTTATAAGCCTTCTGTGTGAGCGTTATAAGCTCTCCTGTGTGGCAGTTATAAGCCTTCTGTGTGGCAGTTATAAGCCTTGTGTGTGGCAGTTATAAGCCTTGTGTGTGGCAGTTATAAGCTCTCCTGTGTGGCAGTTATAAGCCTTCTGTGTGGCAGTTATAAGCTCTCCTGTGTGGCAGTTATAAGCCTTCTGTGAGAGCGTTATAAGCTCTCCTGTGTGGCAGTTATAAGCCTTCTGTGTGGCAGTTATAAGCTCTCCTGTGTGGCAGTTATAAGCTCTCCTGTGTGGCAGTTATAAGCCTTCTGTGTGGCAGTTATAAGCCTTCAGTGTGGCAGTTATAAGCTCTCCTGTGTGGCAGTTATAAGCCTTCTGTGTGGCAGTTATAAGCCTTCTGTGTGACAGTTATAAGCCTTCTGTGTGGCAGTTATAAGCTCTCCTGTGTGGCAGTTATAAGCCTTCTGTGTGGCAGTTATAAGCCTTCTGTGTGACAGTTATAAGCCTTCTGTGTGGCAGTTATAAGCTCTCCTGTGTGGCAGTTAAAAGCCTTATGTGGCAGTTATAAGCCTTCTGTGTGAGCGTTATAAGCCCGTCTATGACCGCCAAAAGTCCCCCCTTCCTACCTCCAGCCACAGTCGTGCTAACTTAACTTTAGGGGAAACATTCATAGCAAGTTCCCAGAGAAGAGCCAAAGTGGATTGCCGCCAAAGATGAACGCACCAGTTAAACTTGCGTTCACCTTTTTGGAATAATCCCAGAGCGGACCGCGTTTACTGCCCTGCCATCTTTGTGGGCCCGCCCTCCTTTTTTCCTCTGCCCATTTTTGTCTTTCTTGAGAAACCGGCTCCCCGCCCTTTCTTTCTCTGAGGTGGGGGGCCCCCTTCACTGTGTCTCGGAGCGTCCTGCTTCATAAACGGCGCGTTTATTTCTGATGCGTTGTGTACGTGATGCGTTTTTTGTACGTGATGCGTTCTTTGTACGTGATGCGTTCTTTGTACGTGATGCGTTCTGTGTACGTGACGCGTTCTGTGTACGTGGAAAGTTTGTGACGTGAGTGTCCCAAGATTTGTTGGTAGAGTGTCGACCGAGTCGTCTGCTCTGGTGGAGTCGACTGGTATTGAACATGACAAAGAAGTGTCTGAGATACACTTGAACAGAGGCCCTCACACTCCAGCACCAGAGAGCAGTCCGGAGCACGCCTCAATACCCTCACCACGGGTCTGTGCCAACTGTCATAACATATACCAAAGACCAAGTAACAGTCTCGTGCAGCAAGTTACACAATTTTTAACACACACTTTATACAATAAGAGCGAAATGTCTCTCTGTTTATCTGTTCAAAGTTGGAGACCCCCCCCCCTGGGGCCACACCATAACACCCCTGGGGCCTCACCCAAGTGTGTGGGGACAAATTATGTGAGGTGCGGAACGGCCATAGGCTGGGTGAGGTAGGCTTAAGTTAAATGATATAAGAATTATTAATTATTCAACTCTACCCCTCCCAACCCAGTTTCTCAAGATTCAATTCTGGTCTAGTGTGAAATATTCGTTCAGATGCGGACGAGGAGTCACAATAACGTGGGTGAAATATGTTGACCAGACCACACAATAGAAAGTGAAGGGACGATGACGTTTCGGTCCGTCCTGGACCTTTCTCAAGTCGATTGTGAGAATGGTCCAGGACGGACCGAAACGTCGTCGGCCCTTCACCTTCTAGTATGTGGTCTGGTCAACATTCGTTCAGATGTCCGAAGAGCTTTTTGTTGTCATAAAAAATCAATACGTAAATTACTTTAATTTCTCCATAACGAACATAGGCTGGTCGGAGTAGGCATAGTTCAAAAGAAAACAGCGTGTCACTGCCACAGTTCAGACCCCCACGACAGTTTGGGCAAATGCCCGCCAGCAACAGTGGTGTTGGTGGCAGTATGACACCTAGTATGGAACTAAACAAAGAAACCTTTGCTCAGATCATTACTTTTAGGGAAGCAGGCCACCACATTCAGGTAATAAATTAATGGTTGGGTGTAGCCGGTCGAGATGAGGAAGTATTGATCGTGTTTCTGAGGGAGAAAGTGATGACACGCCATCATAGAGACATCGGTCTGGCCGTCCCAGGAGGACGTCATCAAGGTCTGTCAGCATTCTAAAATGTTCATGAGTATATTACAGTAAATATTACAGTAAAGTAGACATTGATGACGTCCTCCTGGGACGGCCAGACCGATGTCTCTATGATGGCGTGTCATCACTTTCTCCCTCAGAAACACGATCAATACTTCCTCATCTCGACCGGCTACACCCAACCATTAATTTATTACCTGAATGTGGTGGCCTGCTTCCCTAAAAGTAATGATCTGAGCAAAGGTTTCTTTGTTTAGTTCCATACTAGGTGTCATAACGACAATGCACAACCACAACTATTAACTGCCATAATAGACGACGAGGTGCCAGAGCGGGACGCGCACACAACCGCTCACTATGAGTGCCAGGCGCCAAATGAGCCCATACCAGCTGTGTGCCTCCGAGAAGCTAGGGAACCCTGTGACGTCATTTACGCGCCACTAACTTCTCTCTCACACATAACTAGGCCTCCTGCAGTCTTGGCGGACTATGGAGTTGTGGTTTGGTTGTCGAGGCTGGAGTCTCCTCTCCAGGGTGCAATGCCTGGGTAGGTCGATATGGAGAAGCTGTTAACCATGCAGCAGGTTCCTCCCCCGCGCCATGTTGCTGAAATTCTCCAATGGAAAGGCAAAAGCCTTAAGTACGAACCAACTCGAGGAAGGCGGCCCATACTTTTGTAGAGTACGGTACACGACGTCACCTAGGGTACGGTACACGACACAGTAACACAGCCTAGAGTACGGTACACGACACAGTAACACAGCCTAGAGTACGGTACACGACACAGTAACACAGCCTAGGGTACGGTACACGACACAGTAACACAGCCTAGAGTACGGTACATGACACAGTAACACAGCGTAGGGTACGGTACACGACACAGTAACACAGCGTAGGGTACGGTACACGACACAGTAACACAGCCTAGGGTACGGTACACGACACAGTAACACAGCCTAGGGTACGGTACACGACACAGTAACACAGCCTAGGGTACGGTACACGACACAGTAACACAGCCTAGGGTACGGTACACGACACAGTAACACAGCCTAGGGTACACGACAAGTTAACCTCACCAAGAGAAGTGTGTGTGTGAATTACGTTACTAATTGTAATAAGCAACAACTTGCATCATTATTAAAATCGTTTGATACCACACAAAACTTTGGGGAATTACTCTATTGCAACTTGATTTAATTTCACTTTAGGCTATCACAGTCAGTATTCGTCCCTTCAGGTTCAGTTTAATTTCAAGGTTTAATATCATATATATTATTTACTCTTGTTTACGACTTAATTGATGAATAAAAATAAATTAAGATTTGTATTATTAAAGCTGGTGGAGGCCACGGGAGGGAGGGAATTATCGGGGGAAAGCGCCAAGCCATCACAACTATATAGCACTGGGAAGGGGTCAGGATAAGGATTTGAGATGGGAAGGGATGGTGCCCCAACCACTTGTGGACGGTCGGGGATTGAATGCCGACCTGCATGAAGCCAGACCGTCGCTCTACCGTCCAGCCCAAGCGGTTGGGTGGAGGCCATGGAAATAAGAAGCAGGGAAGGTCTCAACTCTGAGCATGCCAATATGGCTGCCACAGCCTCCTCCCAGCTGGGACCAACGTCGGCCTCCAATTTCTTCCTGCCGACGGTGGTTAAGTTTATAGTTAGAGTAAACTATCAATATACAACCAGGAAATGTATATGTTTATTCTCTCAGAATGTTTGGTAATATGTTTATTGTTTGTGATGTGTGTCTATGTATGTATTAACACGATGTACTGAACGGGGTGAGAATAGCTTGAGCTACCTCATCCCTTTGTGTGGATTTTACTTCAATAAACTTATTTCAATTTCAATCTGGCTGCAATATATTATACGTAATTTGTCATTTGGACTGATCAAGTACAAGTCACTTGTTAATTATTGCTTTGTAAGCCTGGTGACCGAGCCCTACATCCCTCTATACTACGTAACTATACCGCATTTGGCCAAACTTATTTATTTATTTATATACAAGAAGGTACATTGGGGGTTAAGAGATAGTAATGATGAATTTACAGTCTTGTAAAGCCAGTAGTACGCATAGCGTTACGGCCAAACTAGAGGACACAAACTGTAGCCAAGGTTTGACTCAACTTTGATTAACTGTGGGGCGGACAGTCACCGTATGTGAGGTCTTGTACGGTGAACAGGAGCAGCAGGAGCCAGCAACAGCAACAGTCTCCCGAGGTCATGAGCGCCTCGCCTCTCCACAATGGCGGCCGAGCCGAGAGTGGCGCCGCCTTCCCGCTCATAACAAGAACCTATATTGTCCAGTCATTATTGCAGGCGTCAAAAACGTTTATTATTATTTAAAGATATAAACCATCAATATGTTCTCTGGTAAGTCCCTAAAGAGGTAATGGTATGTGTATTGAAATATAATTTTAAATTAGGGTTAAAATATTATTGGTGGTTGATTTGACTACTGTGGTATAAAGCCAGAGCGCCCTCTGGTCCCCCGGGTTGGGGGGGGGGAGGGCGAATGGGCCTAACTGTGTCTTATGATCTCTAATTCTTTTTGCGAACAGAATTTAATTCTCGTAAAGGATTATATTAGAGTATTATACGTTTAAATATTATTAATCACTCATCACAGTGGATATTCTCCACAGGAAGCACACGGGAGAGTAACAGGGCCCTGGGAAGTACAAAGTACACATACATCACAGAAGAAAATATAATGTTATAAGAAAGTACAGAGTGGTCAAAGACAGACTGAGAAGGCACTTCCCAGGCGGCAGTAACTTGCGCCATGCAACTCCTGGCAACTTGTGGCCGCCATGGAGACCTGCCGGAATGTTTTCCAGCGGCTGTCACGGCAATCTTGAGCGGCGCCGTCACCCTTACATTCTCAAAGGCGGCGGTAAATGATGCAGTCCGGCGGTCAACCTGCGGTTGTCAAGCTTTACTTTGCGGTTAGGTGCGGTTGTCAATCGTTACTTTGCGGTTGTGAAGCGTTACTTTGCGGTTGTCAAGCGCTAGTTTCCAGTGAGATGTACATGCAGACATAGGCTTATATCGTAATGTGTGAAGTGGTAAATGCTGCAATTGTCGAGTCTCGGATTACAGTGAGCTGTGGTTAAGCTGATGATGAATACAGCCGTGATATACCAAACTGCGGTCGTAGGCTATGTAATATTGTCTGTCGGACGTTCTGTCAACCTGTGATGAACTGTGGGGCATTAACACGGTTTCAAGATTTGCCTTAAGCAATGAGCTACGAAGGGATACTGGGAGAGGAGAACTGTATACTGTCGTGGAGGGAACATATTGTCTACACAACTGGAAATAAAAAGCACTCCAACACTCTCACCCCCAGCAAAGTCTGCCGTTTTCTATGGCGGCTTCAGTTTAATCCGCAGCCTCTCACTGTGGCGGAGTTACCACAGTGGAAAATCCTGCTTTGTCACGCCTTTCATGCTCCCACCCCTAACTTTTGTGGTGAGGGGGCTCGCCCAGCGCCGCCCCACACTGTTTGCATCTAAACCTTTTTTATAATTTACTTATTTACGAATTGTTGACCAAACTACACACTAGAAAGTGAAGGGCCGACGACGTTTCGGTCCAGGATGGACCATTTTCAAGTCGATTGTGACAGTCGACTTGAGAATGGTCCAGGATGGACCGAAATGTCGTCGTCCTTTCACTTTCTAGTGTGGTTTAGTCAATATATTTCAGCCACGTTATTGTGACTCCTCGTCTGCTTATGAACGAATTGTTTCAACAAGGTTTATGTTTTGTTGATGCTAGGCTTGCAGGTATACACGATAACGTGAACCAAATCTGAACAGGTTTTCCAGCAGAGAACTTGTATATTCTTGTAGCTCTTGGGCCCCAGCCTCACTGACGGACTATCTACATCCCACCATCAAGAATGTTGTGGTTGATGGGTCCCATGGTCGAGGACAAGAAGTACGCTAGGCTTATTATTGAGGCCTGCTGATTCGATTTAGTTCACTGTTGTTGATGGTAAATTACATGATTAGATTATTTTCTCCATACTTATGAAAAGGTGTACAGGAAGCAATCGTAAATGTTATCAACCTATTAAATACTTAAAAAATGGCAACACTAGTTAATAGAGTAATGGGTGAAATGATCTGGTACTATATAGATCATCAGTAAGCAATCTAAGGTGCTAACTCAAGGCACAAGTACACATGTAAACAAGGTTCATTGTTCTCTAATATGAATGATGCCTAATTCATTCATTTGATGAATAAGAAGATGCCTAAGCATGAAAGGGGAGAGCTGGGGGCGGGATTGGAAAGGATTAGGGGGGACGGGAGGGGGGGACGAGGAATGGGGGGAGCAGAGCTCCCGGGCACCGCCGGTTACCTCTTGTCACAAAACCATCATCAAATTACCGCCTCTGGTGCTACTTGGCAACTTTACCTCAATGTAAAAAGTCACTAACTGGCAATTATCACATACTAAAATATGACAGTTGCCAGCGACTCCCGCCTGTTGCAACTCCAGCTTGCTGCAACAGACTCAAACTCACTCAAGTCGAACACATGACTTCATCCGAGTCAACAATCCTCTTATTATACGGGGTTTCCTGGGACACATACATGTGCTTTCCTCCTGGGTTTGACAGGTCGCCTGCACCCCAGCCCGTCCCCCTAAGGGTACCCACCGTCAAGACAACGGTCAGTATAAAGTGTCCTCCCCTAACCTACCAGAGGACCCAAAACAGAAAACGGGACAGTACGTCTTTTTCGTACAGTCTCTGTCAGTACGCCAGCCGCTTCCATTTTCTAGTACGAAAATTTTTGGCCTTATGTAACTCATGCGAGCGAAAAGCGTCGTTCATCTTAAGAGGACAGGTTGTCTATCCCACGAACTGGCGACTAAACAATGGAATACGCCATGGATTCCTTGAGGTGTAAAGTGTATACCTTGTACAAAAACACCGCATGATATTACTGTACTTGTAAAGTGTCCCTGTGTATGCATTGTTCTTGTACATTGAGATTACTTACGTTTGGGAATGTGTCCAGCCACACCTGACTTGTCGCTGACTTGTGAAATAATGTCCGCTCTTCTGGACATCAAAGATACTTGTCCCTCTTGTTTTGGGACATAAACTTCACTGGAAAATTCACCAAAATCTTCGTTGCTCTTCACGTAGGCTACACTCACATAATTCTTTTATTCTGAGACAACCAGAGAGCCTCTGGAGTGTTGTTGTCTGTGGCTGGGGACCACAGACAACGTCTCCACACACACAAGACCGGCGATAATGCCACCAGACAATCACCTCACAAGGCCAGTTGGAGAGCGAATGTTTTTCTCCACCAATAACAAGACGTCACGCCAGACCGGCAGCTCCCATTGGCTACCGCCCCACTGAGTCGTCTTACTTCACATTTCAAATGTGCCCTGAACATTCTCGAGTCCATCTGAAGACTAGAGCAGCCCGTCCTCATCAACAATTGTCAAATGCTCGTTAATCCAGTCGCTATCGAACTATTTATGAACGAAGAAAGGTTTACACGCAACTCCCACGTTTCGTTGATGAACCGTGTTCGAACCTCAAAGCTGCAAATGTAACCCGTCCTCGACTCAAGTCCATTCCATCCAACCAGCCCGTCCTCCATGCAAAGATCCAAAAGTGATGCCATGCACCCGCCAAACCCCCAGCTGTTTATGAATGAAAAACAGTTTACACACGACTCAACTGTTGACGTTCGAACACTTCCGGAACAAGTGCTTCACTGACGACTTTTGTTCGAACCACAACGCTATAAATGCTTCACCCACGTACTACAAATACAAATAATCGCCAACAGAACCTAAATACCTAACCTAACCTATACTATGCACAATATGCTAATATATTATAATATTAATTTATACTTGAGAAAATTCCCGTTTTGAATGAACAGCATGTTAAAATTTATGAATGCGTCTGTGGGGTTGACCGCTGAATGTAATGGACTTGAGTCGAGGACGGGTTGCAGAAATAGTTGGGCACAATTCCTTTCACCTAATGCCTCTGTTCACCTAGCAGTGAGTAGGTACTTAGACATTATTATTAGAGCATATCAAGTAAAACTATAATTCTAAGAGGTGCTGCCCTGGTGACCCAGGTGACCTGCCCGAAACGCTGCGCGTACTAGTGGCTTTACAAGAATGTAAATACTGTACTATCCAATGTATTCTCACAAACCCAATGTACCTTCTTGTATATATATAAATAAATAAATAAATACTGTAGGTATATAGTTCTCAATTTATAATAGTTTACCTCAAACCTAATAAATTTTCTTTATAGCAAATTTATACCATTTTCTTTTTAGAAAAAACTTAGGGTAACTATTAAAATTTTCCTTTGACAATATTTTTTTTAATAATTGATTTTTATTTATTTATTTATTTCTATATAAGAAGGTACATTGGGTTTGTGAGAGCACATAACATTGGTGTTCTTATATTCTTACAAAGCCAATAATATGCATAACGTTTTGGTCAGAACCAAATAATAATAATAATACTTTATATTCAGAAGAATGTGTGTACAAATAACATAAGAGAACATAACAAACTACAATTGTAGGGAGAGGAGTTACACGTAATAATAAAGCCACGATAACGCAAAGCTTTTTCCTGCAAAACTTAGAATTGAGATAACAATTATTTAAAGATGTGAAGGGGTAAACACTGTATGCTAAAAAATTCAAATTCAAATGTTTATTCAAGTAAAGTACATACATACAAGGGGCCAGATTCACGAAAGCACTTACGCAAACACTTACGAACCTGTATATCTTTTCTCAATCTTTGGCGGCTTTGTTTACAATTATTAAACAGTTAATGAGCTCCGAAGCACCAGGAAGCTGTTTATAACAATAACAGGAGTTGAATGGCAAGTTTTCATGCTTGTAAACTGTTTAATAAATGTAACCAAAGCCGTCAAAGATTGAGGAAAGATGTACACGTTCGTAAGTGTTTGCGTAACTGCTTCGTGAATCTGGCCCCTGGGGTGATACAAAAGTTGATGGCTTTATAGATAGAGCTAGTACATACAATGCCTAAAGCCACTATTACGCAAAGCGTTTCGGGCAGGAAAAACACTACAGACTAAAACTTAATACTAATTGAGATTAAAGTATAAAATGTGTTGAGAAAATAAGAAAATAAAAAAGGGGGAACATGGCAGAAAAACAGCAAAAATACAATTTGGTTGACAAACAGCATTGTTTCAAAATAACAGACATGGGTTGACATATTTTTTTTTTTTTTTGAGATATATACAAGAGTTGTTACATTCTTGTAGAGCCACTAGTACGCGTAGCGTTTCGGGCAAGTCCTTAATCCTATAGTCCCTGGAATACGATCCCCGCCGCGAAGAATCGTTTTTTCATCCAAGTACACATTTTACTGTTGCGTTAAACAGAGGCTACAGTTGAGGAATTGCGCCCAGTAAATCCTCCCCGGCCAGGATACGAACCCATGACATACCGCTCGCGGAACGCCAGGCGAGTGTCTTACCACTACACCACGGAGACTGTAAGGGGTAAGGTAGGGGTAAGGTAGGTTACAGGGAATTTATTAGGTAGATCTTAGTTTTTATCTTAAACTGGTTGAGAGAGGTACAGTCTTTAACATGATTGGGAAGGTCAT
>NC_091220.1:17230273-17300273 GCF_040958095.1 Procambarus clarkii | reverse complement strand
TTATCATGGGTTTGTACCCATGCTGGCATGAGTTATCATGGGTCTGTACCCATGTGGCATGAGTTATCAGGGGTCTGTACCCATGCTGGCATGAGTTATCAGGGGTCTGTACCGATGTGGCATGAGTTATCATGGGTCTGTACCCATGCTGGCATGAGTTATCATGGGTCTGTACCCATGCTGGTATGAGTTATCATGGGTCTGTACAAATGATGTGTACCCACATTGTACCTCAACAGAGGGAAATTTTTTAGCAGCATGTACCTGTAGAGAGGGACGAATGTACCTGCACGGGGGACGGGGGTCACGGTACAGACCTGTATGGTGAGGTACTGGTAGTGAAGGATGCTCTTGATGCTGCACCTGACGAAGGGCTGGTCAGGGGTTACCCTCAGGCAGCAGCGGCAGCAGTATGTACACCCGGAAGTCCTCCCTCGCCCGGATCTTCTCTACCTGGAGAGAGAGAGAGACCAAGTTTGGTCTGGAGAGAGCTTCGAGTCTGGAGAGTTTGGTCTGGAGAGAGCTTCTCTTGACCAAACCACACACTAGAAGGTTGAACAGACGGACGTTTCGGTCCGTCCTGGACCGTTATCAAGTCGAGTGAGTTATCAATCGACTTGATAACTTGTTATCAGTCAATTGAGTTATCAATGAAGTGTGTTTCATGAAGTCTGAAATCCGGGATTTGTCTTCAATGGAGTTTTAGAAGTTTTCAGTGCATGGCCATACTAAATTTTCTGAGGGAAAATTTAGTTTTTCTGATTTTAATTTCTGAGGGGAGAGGGATTGAGAGGGAAGGAGAGAAAGGAACAAAAGAGGAGAAGAGAGGGAAGGCGAGAGAAGAGGTGACATTAGAGAAAGACAGATGAGTGAGGGGTAGATAAGGATAGGGGAAGAGGGAAGGGAGGGGAGAGAGACCCGGGTACAGCCGGATATCCCCATGTAGTAGGTTTTGGTTCTTAGGGCCTAGGGTAGTAAGGGGCTCGTCTCACCACTCGCTGGGTAATCTCCAAGGGCACCAGGTTCCTGCAGCAGACTCCGGTGTCCTCCGTCCACGCCTGCGACGACCCGGTGAAGAACTGCAACAGGAAGTGGTGTTCAGTGTTGGTCTGTGTCTCATTCTCTTTACCAGTCTGTGCGCCAGTCTGTGCGTCAGTCTGTGCACCAGTCTGTGCCTCAGTCTGTGCCTCAGCCTGTGCGTCAGTCTGTGCACCAGTCTGTGCCTCAGTCTATGCGTCAGCCTGTGCATCAGTCTGTGCGTCAGCCTGTGCGTCAGTCTGTGCGTCAGCCTGTACGTCAGAATATGAGTCAGACTGTTAGCCAGTCTAGAATAAGTCTGTGCATCAGTATATATAACAGAGGGGGAGGGTTACTCGCACAAGGGGACACGGGTGGAAACTGAGTACACAAATGAGCCACAGACACATTAGAAACAACTTTGTCAGTGTCAACCTCAAGGTTTGGTGCTGGGACCCATACTATTCCTAATTAATGTAAATGACCCAACTACAGAAGTAGAGTTCTGTACGTTAAGGAATGTCGATGTTTGCAAACGGTGCAAAACTAATGAGAACAATTGTTACAGATGAGGATGGTAAGATTCTCCAAGATGACTTAAACAAGCTGCAAAGTTGGTCAGAGAAATGGCTGCTGGAGTTCAACACCTGCAAAAGTGTAAGATGATGAAAATGGGAACAGGCGTCAGAAGACCTAAAGGAGAAAATACGATGAAGGGAAACTACCTTCTATAACGACTAGAGAAAAAGACCTGGTAGTGGACATAACACCAAACCAAACTCCAGAGGCACATATAAACAGGATAACATCAGCAGCATACTCAACACTAGCGAAAGTCTGAACATTCTTCAGGAAGCTAAATAAGGAGGCATTTAGAGCGTTATATACTACCTATGTGAGGCCAGCGTTAGAGTATGCAGCCCCATCATGGAGCTCAAAGGAAGCAAAGCAAAGCACATAAGGAAGTGCAAAGTGGTCCAGGACACAAATTCAGGCTAAGGAAACAAAGGTGCAGAACGAATATTATAAAGTTTTTTTTTCGCAAACAGAGTGGTAGACGGTTGGAACAAGTTAAGAGAAAATGTGGTGGAGGCCAAACCCGTCAGTAACTCCAAAACGATATAAGACAGGAAGTTCTGGGAAGACGGGACACCACGAACGTATCTCTCATCCTGTAACTACACTTAAATAATTCTACACATAGACACACTCACCTGATTCTCAATATAAATGAATTTCTCTGCCCTCCTGACGAGTCGAACCAGGGCCCGGTGGAGGGTGGTGTCGATGACCTGACCACCCCACGAGTCCAGTACGCCCACACGCCCACTGCTGAACACCGCTGAGTTTCCATCAATCGACCTCACTACCTGAGGCATAAGGATACCTTGGGGTAAATCCCAACTCTCAGGGAAAGACTTAAGTCCATAAACACAAAGGGTTATTAAGTCACTAAACCCAGAAGGAAAATCATTAATCACTTGGGTAAGTCATTAATCAGTAGGAACGGTAATTCATCGTACTGTAGAAATTACATAAGCAAATGGAACTGATTCATCACAATAATGAAAGTAAATCTTTCTACCCAAATCCAATTATCTAAAGCTTTCAATCTAAACACATAATGCTTACAGTTATGGGATCAATTATCACAGTAGATCAAGATATTATACACGGTGTTAAGAGGCAAGCTGGTGAGGCTCAGGGGAATTTATGTCCATTCTGTAGGCTTTACATGAATAAAACCTACAGACACATGAGTAAAGCCTACAGACACAGGAGTAAAGCCTACAGACACAGGAGTAAAGCCTACAGACACAGGAGTAAAGCCTACAGACACATGAGTAAAGCCTACAGACACATGAATAAAGCCTACAGACACAGGAGTAAAGCCTACAGACATATGAGTAAAGCCTACAGACACATGAATAAAGCCTACGGACACAGGAGTAAAGCCTACAGACACAAGAGTAAAGCCTATGGACACAGGAGTAAAGCCTACAGACACAAGAGTAAAGCCTACAGACAAGTTGTAGAGGCTTCAGATACGGGATCAACTCTCCCAAGACAGCGGGGCAGCCTTCAGCTCAGTGACTGACGTGTCTGGTACTGAAATCCCACATCAGGCGGATGTTTATGAAAGTGGTGAAGGACAGTTCTCAAGATTAGGCTCAAAGTTTAGGAAGGTGAGAGTGAAGATCGAGGTGAGAGGGGGGGTGGGGGTGGGGGTAGAAGGTTAAAGGGAACCACAGGTGGGTGGATGTGGATCTGGATTAGAGGTGGGTATTGGGCTTATCCACGGCGATTTGAAAGTTGGATTTTTTTTTTTATAATATTTGATCTAATTTGTGTTTTGATTTTCAGTGTATTTATTTTGTACTGGATAGGATACCCGGCTATGTCCGTTTCTCCCCTCCCCCCTCTCTCTCTTCTGCCTTTCCCTTTACTCCCTTTCCTCTCCCTCTTCCGCCTTTCCTCCCCTCTAACAATTTTTCCCTCTCCCCTCTTCCCATTACAGATAACTTATGTTTGCAACTCTACGGAAAACAAGTTCCATATTTCAGATATAAAGACATTCACAAGGCGTCACTATAGATACCGACATTTCTTAAGAGTGGCAAGTACGTCAACCCCGACTGACCTATGACGCTCCCATACCACCCATGTGTCATCTTAAAAAGTTGGTTGAGGTTAGCCCAAGTGTCTAGCCTCCGTCCTCTGACAGACAGATAAACGAACAGATAGAATTTGTTATTGTGATGTTTATTTTATCAGTAAATTCGTTTGTTGTGTCAGCCATCGTTGTAATGTTATCGTGCGGGTCCCTTGATAAACATCGTTAAAGCCAAACTCACCTAAACACTGGATACCGATTGAAACCAGCTTGAGGCAATAAACAAAGAGCCTCGTCCTTAGTTATATTGGGTTCTCTGGCTAGCCTCGTATTTCCTTTCCCAGGCAAGGCATATTCGCCCCAGTGGGCGAATATGCCTTGCCTGGGCATGGAATTGTATATCTTTAACCTTTTATACTAGGCACTCACAGAATGGGTATGCATAATAATAAATAATATTATGGGTGCATAATAAATGAATTAAACTAAATAAAAACTTTTACTCATCGAGGTGAGGCTACAAGGGTCGAGCT
This sequence comes from Procambarus clarkii, assembly GCF_040958095.1. Taxonomy (NCBI): domain Eukaryota; kingdom Metazoa; phylum Arthropoda; class Malacostraca; order Decapoda; family Cambaridae; genus Procambarus; species Procambarus clarkii. The sequence continues at coordinate 17,296,109 of NC_091220.1, read as the reverse complement.
AGGCTCTTCGCCCTCTTTTGCAAATTTCTCTTAGAATTTCGTATGTCGTTATTATGTCCCCCACACCGTATCTCTCGTCTCCTCCAGTGTGGTTTAATACGGTTCCCTCAGCCTTTCCCCGTAGCTCAAACCCTTCAGCTCAGGAACGAGTCCTGTTATATATCCTTGGACCTTTTCTAATTTTTCCTTTGTGAGGGTTCCATGCCGGGGCGGAATAATCAAGAGTGGGTCTCACCTTGTATGTGTACAGGGCTTGTAAGACTCCTTCATGCAAGTTCCTGCAGGATACATAGGATACAGGCTCCTGCAGGCCATCATGACACACGTTGTTATGCTAGTGTGTGCTTCATGTACACATGAGCTGTCATCATCGAAATGATTGGACAAAATATATAAATAGTCTCTTTCAAATCATTCATGGCCGGAAGTATTATTAAATAAAGTTTAATATAGTTTAATTATACTATTTCAAACATTAGCCCTGGATTGTATCAGTTAGACACTTTGTGTTAGCAAAATTTCAGGAGCAATTGATAGGATAAACTAATTGTCTTTCTGACTTTAAGCCGTCCCATGTGAAAGGTTCAATTAATTTGCCTTTTGGAGGCTACTTGTCTGAAATTTGACCTTCACATTGCTTACATAGATCGCAGGTAAATTATAGATGAGCTATACTTTTTCACTTGACTTGGCGCCGGCTTTCAATATAAGTTTTATGCACAATTTCACCTCCCACTACTGTTTCTCCCTAGTGGGATGTGCTGTTGTGTGGGGCCTGTGGTGGTCAATCACTACATATTTAACGAAGTCACATATTGCGCACCGCCCAATAAGTCCTCATATTGCGCACCACCCACTAAGTCCACATATTACGAACCACCCACTAAGTCCACTACTGCTCTCTCTCTCTCTCTCTCTTAAGAAAAACTATCAGACGAAAGGTGCCACAATTAAGTCACTATCAGTTAGAAATTTGGATATAAATAACTCGTTAAAGCAATAAACAAACTGACGACCAAAACGTACTGCCACTTCAAGAAGTCAAAGACCTTAAAATAATTATATATAATGAAAATTAGCACATTTTAATTACTATTATTTCATCTTATTATATTGAGGACCTTAGCCAGCCCGTACCTGCATTTGCCAGGAGACTTTGTCATGCTGATTGCCCTTCTGTGGTGCAAACAAAATGTCCTCCTCGTATGTCTGCACCAGAAGATGGACTTTCTTCGGTGCCTGCTTCCTCCAGCACTCCTCGAAGTTTCTGAGGAGGTCGACGGCGGCCGGGCCGGTGAGGCGGGCGTGGACGTCGTGCCAAGGTTCGCGAGGTCCCAGGCTCTCTTTGACGTTTATTACGGCGTTGTGGAAGTCGCCTTGATGCTCCCGAGCCAGAGTGGTGAAGAGCTGGTGCTCCGGGGTGTCCCAGCGGCCTCTGGTCATGTCCAGACCGCCCACGTAGGCCACAATGCCGTTCTCGCCGTCGTCCGCCACGATCAGCTTCTGGTGGTGCGACCACACTGCCTCTACCAGCTTTTCCCTAACTGCAGAAGCTATGTGTCTTTTTCGCTTAGTTTTTACCACGTAAACTCCTGTGTTTTCAAAGTATTTGTCTGTGTCCTCGTCGAAGGTGTTGAAGAGACCCGCACAAAGACCCACAGACAATATTTCGTTCCAGATTAGCAGGAGAATTCTTACACCTTCGGCAGCCTTCTGTTTCAGCAACTCTCCCAGGGTTTCCTTGTCTCGCTTCAGCCTCGTCCCGGTCCACAGACTCCAAGCAGCTATATAAATGAACTTTTTGGCTCGACGGAGTGAATCAGCCATAGCTTCAAAAACACCCTCTCTCGGCGCCACTATTCCCGGGATGGTCACGCCATGAGCATCCTGAAAGAGCGTCAGGGAACCACCCTTGTGCAATGGGAAGTAGGACCTGGGAACCTCAATGCTCTCCTTCCGCGCCTGCGCTGCGGGCGTGTATCTGATCTTCATGACTATTCTACCTTTCCCACCGTCAAGGTACACAGGCCCGTCCTTGCGCCAGGGCTTGTCGCGGTCGCCTAAGGCCACACGTCCACATCCCAGACACTTGGATCGAACGTGATCTTTATCCCACACTTGAACTTTGAGACAGTCAACAGCCTCACAAATAGGAATGATCGCGCGTTCACCCCACACCGCATTTATAGCGTTCTTTCTGACTCCTGTAGTGAGGATTTTCTCTTTACCCAACGACACATTTACCCAGACGTCTGACCAGTCCCCAGGGATAATATGGAACAATGCCTTGTCCTTGTCGGTGAGGTTCTCTCCCCTAACCACTTCCACCTCCAGATCTCCAGTGAAGGAGCGGCATATTGAAGGTAAGGTGTCACAGACTGACGTCGTCCGTCACTGGTGACCGCCGCGGCTCGACTGTCCTCTTAAGTGATCCTTCACTAGAGACTTCTGACAACAACGGTGCGCTGTGTCCGGTTAGACAACCTGTGGACGCTGTAACGGTCTGTACTCTACATAAACCAAAGATGGCGTCTTCTTACTTATTTTCCACAACTGTACACTTCTGCCCACTCACCTGTTGCTACACTGCTGCCCATTCACCTGTTGCTACACTGCTGCCCACTCAATAAAACTACGCTACAAACCTAACCTTTGCAGCAACTGACCTGTAATAATTTTTTCTCTTTTGCTCAGGCGACACAAAAGCATCACATTAATCTCTTAATTACTAGATTACAGAAATGAAAGCTTTTAAAGACGCAATAGCCTCAACTACATCAATATTTCTAGACAAACTGGGAAACATTATGTCAACAAGAGGCTTTTCTCAGAAGAAAAAACTTCCAACAAAAACTCGAATTCAGGATCACTTCTGTTAATACGAGCTGCTGCAGATCCAGTGTCTATTGAGTTAGATGCTTCTAGAATTGTCCAACATTCAATTGATGCATCTTTCGTTTCCAGTACAGCATTCTGCTCATGAAATTGCAACGTGTCGCAGATGGCCTTGGAATTCGACAGACAACAATGTTCTCCAATGCAGTCCACTTTTTGAAGAGATTTTGAAAAACAAAATGCTGGTATTCCTGACCAGCTGTTACAAAATACTGGAACATTAGTACTCTGTGATGCTGCCTATTCAAAAATGCTATTCAGTTGGTGTGAATAACAGTGGGTCAAGTGAGTATTGGTATACACTGCTTCCACAGCTGTGTTAGTACGCCTAAGACCACCTGTACCATCATAAGTTTGAACAATGAGCTTGTGTGGAAAATCACAAATTAAAATCTGGAGGTTTTCAATAATACATTTGATAATACTTTTGGTGTCTGATTAAGTTAAAAAAAATCCCCCGAATCACTCAACAGGTTTCCCCTTGTTGCTCATACCTGAGAACATTTACCTACATTGTGTCGGGGGACAGGAAGCCAGAGTGTATTTATATACGTTAGGCTTTTATCGAGTCATCCCCCCCTCCCCCAGGCCGAATTACTGACCAAGCCCAGGATGCAACCCCCATAACAAGCTAACTGACTCCTGAGTACCTACTCACTGCTAGGGTGAACAGGTCCATTACGTGAAAGGAAATGTGCCAAACCTGACCACAGGCTTAATCAACTAAGCCTCAAATTACCCCTGGATTGGTAGAATTCAATAGTTTCATCGTGTCCTCTAAGAGAGAGTTCAAATTTTCCACAACAATTGTCTAGTTTATGATTTTGGACAATACAGTTCTGTTGTATCCACCTCTTCGTTATGTTTTGCAACCGAAAGCTTGTGTGCCGAACCAATTTGAGCTTAACCCAGCACTGATAAATCACTCACCTTAAGTAAACACTAACGAGGCACTGCAGGAGTGACGAGGCTGCACCCATTGCAGCTCCTCCTGGTCAGATGTGACGTCGATAAATCCTACACTATTGTACAGCATGAAACCTCTATTTTTGTTTCGTTTAATTAAAATTTCCAAAATTCTGTTATAAATATATTGTCAATAACATAAAGATTATGACACATTTGTATGTTGTGTATTATTCTAGTGCGAGGTTGATGGAGTCGTGCACCTGGCAGCGTTGGGGGTTGGGGGGGGGGGGGTCAGGTACTTTTTTTAATAGAGTATGGGTAGGATATTTTTTTTAATTAATTAATTAGGGAGTGAGTTCCATATACTGTACTGGGTCCTTTTATTTTCATGGAGTGCTTACACAGATTTAGTCTAACTCTGGGAACATCAGAAAGATAAGTAATGGTAATGTCTTCTCACAGACATAATAACCTAGGATAAAACCCCACACTTATGTACAGTACTTGTGAAATTTATGGAAAGAATTTCACCAAGTCTTTCCCACTCTCCTGAGTGTTGTGTCAAGGTCTGAGTGTGTGGTGAGAACGAGACTTACATCTCAATGTCTAATCAATGACTGATTGGTGGTTGAGATGTAAGTCTGATCCTCACCACACACTCAGACCTTGACAAAGCACTCAGGAGAGTGGGAAAGACTTGGTGTAATTATTTACATCAATTTCACAAATACGTAAGTGTGGGGTTTTTATCCTATCAAAGAAATACAGTATTTCTGATGTGGTATTCATGGATTCTATTACTTCTTTCAAGGAGGAGTTTCAGGAAATCTAGGAACAAGGTTTTGTAAGTGTATATAGCAGAAGAGAATGTGTGGAGTGAGTGTTTGTTCAGCAAGTTTAAGGATTTGTTATAGTTCTGATAACAGATTTTTGCTGTGTGATGATGGGCTTGAGGTAATTTGCAGTGGTTGAACCTCATCCACTAATCTATCCCAATTGTATTTTAGATTGTGATAGATTAATGAGTGGTATAGTGTAAGTAGCGCAGAGTAGAAAACATAATACCAGTACAGTACTCTATCTGATTTTTGTCTTAATAAATTGACTGATACTTGTATAAACAGATATTAATTAACCAAATAGAAAAAATTGTCACATACATTACGGGTATATTATGATACTACAGTACACATACTGTAAATCCTCGAGAAGAATGGGGACCTATGGCAAGCATCATGCTCATTGGACCTCCTGGTCCCTTCCTACTTATATTGGATCTACTGGTCCCATCCTACTTATTCGCTGGATCTCCATAAGTATCCAAAGGACTCCTTACCTCGATTCTAGTAGCCCCTTCCTATTTACTAGACCCACGTAAGTTATTCACTGGGCCCCTGTATTTTATTCACAGAACCCCATAATACAGTGTATATATTTTCCAAAGCTTCCCCCCCTTCCCACTGGACAGGACACTGAGGAGGGTGAGTGGAAGGAAGAATGAGTGAGGTGACTGGGAGGGGTAGAGAGCAACAATTTTTAAAAATTCATCATTAATAAGGCATAAAAAAAACACATCTGCGATAGGTTCAATAAAGTTTACAAATTACAATAACACACGAAGTAATATTAGACATGAGGGTCTTGCCCATGTAACTTGACTTGGACTAGAGGACATCATACCTACAAGATCCTTAGAGTGCCAGGATCACTATTGAGTAGGATGTCATCGTTGTATCCTACATCCATGGTCCTATCACTGTTAATACCAAGCAGATATATCACACTATATATATATACTGTATATGGATACTCATTATTTAAGGAAAATACATCGGCAAAGTCTTATGTGTGATGTAGTGCATTCTCTTTGAATGCATTATATTCAATGCTTTATAAACTGCATCAAATAAAAATAAGGAACAAGCCCTTTACTTGTAAATATGTATTCTACACTATTATCTACTAGTAATTATTGACCTACACTAGTTAGAAATATTAAAGCTTTCATCCGATTAATTTTATATCTGTCCTTCCTGCCTGCTACAACTGCCCTTCCTGCCTGCTACAGCTAACCCTTCCTGCCTGTTACAGCTACCCCTTCCTGCCTGCTACAACTGCCCTTCCTGCCTGCTACAACTGCCCTTCCTGCCTGCTACAGCTAACCCTTCCTGCCTGTTACAGCTACCCCTTCCTGCCTGCTACAACTGCCCTTCCTGCCTGCTACAACTGCCCTTCCTGCCTGCTACAGCTAACCCTTCCTGCCTGTTACAGCTACCCCTTCCTGCCTGCTACAACTGCCCTTCCTGCCTGCTACAGCTAACCCTTCCTGCCTGTTACAGCTACCCCCTCCCTGCCTGCTACAGCTAACCCTCCCTGCCTGCTACAGCTAACCCTCCCTGCCTGCTACAGCTACCCCCTCCCTGACTGCTACAGCTACTCTCGCTGCTACAATTAAGTTCTCCACTACTGCTAAATGCACCAAGGTCTGCTCACTTCCTATTAAAGAAAAAACTCCCAACCCTCTCAGGCCTTTATCATTAGAAAAATGACTACCAGGAGAGCAGTAGAAACAGTTTTATAGGTCCAGCCCATGCACCAGGGAGGAGGGAGGAGGCTACATCAGACAGAACAAATGGTTGACTTAAGTAAATACTGTACCTGGGACACTAGACAGGAAACGAGGAATTAAGAGATAGGGTGGGAGCAAAAGAGGAATAAACCCATGGGAGAAAAGCATAGGTATACACTAAAGGATAACTAGAAAACAATATGGAGACATGGACAAAAAGCATGGAGAAAGGACTATTATCACAGATTTTCTAACCTGTATTTCTTTCCAATTTTTAATTCTGCCAATATTACATGAATATTGGAAGTAGGTGTACAATATTGTACTAACTTTTAAATTTTAGTGAGCCTTATTTAGGCTAACATCAAGAAACACTTAAGCCTTTTAGCAGTTCATTGTGAAACATTAACAAAGCATATGATGGAAATAATTAATATAACGGTCATAGAGTACAAATACTATCCTGAGTACAAATAGTACAAATAGTGCATAGTTATCTGTAAACTTATACATATTTGTACATAGAGAACAAATAGTACATAAAGTATTTTTCTGATAATATTTTTCTAAAAGTGCCACTGCACAAGTACTCTACACATGACTGACTTTACACTGAGAACTAAAAAGTAAAAACAATAACTTTATTCTTTCAGTGAGAAAGATAAAGAAATGGGTGTGAAGATCTGCTTCAGTGCATCTAACAACTTTACAGAGTACAAATCCAGAGAGACAATGACACACTGGATAAAACAAACACCTAAATGCCATGTCAAGTAAATTAGAAATAAATGATTAGCAATCCTTCAAGACCAAAATTTCACAGCTTATAATGATGCATTTGTTAATGAGATAGCAATAAAAAAAAGGTGTTTATCTTGTAAACATCTTGTTTTCACAATAAATTAATTAATATCTGCGTGATAGTGATGCAAGCATTCGATGTATGATGGTATTGAGGAAATATGTATAGGTATTGTGTGCCATTCTCAACCAAACTTGATCAAAGAGTGCAATCTTGAATAGATTTTGGTTTTCTTAAGGTCCTAAGCACATCTATAAGTAAATCTACACAATTTGTACACATTCATTAGAAAAGTATATTTCTTAGGCCATTAACATTAAAGAATTAGAGGGAATTGGTATTTTCTTTCACTTGGCATACAATCATCTTGAAAAATAAGTTATGTCTAAATAGTCAATACAAGAGAAGAGAGAATAAAAATTTTCAGTAGATCATTCTGGCACTGAAATTATTACAATACTGTATCTCTATTCTTTTGTACCTTAGACTATTCTTTGATATATCCATAAACAACTACCTGTCATGCATTATGAATGGTGGAGACAGGCCTTCATCAACTGTCCTCCCTCACTGTGACAGCCATATGACTTTCTCACCAAATAATGGCAATGTATTGTCATTACATGTACTAATAAACACTGTATTACTGCATATGCTATTCACATACAGTATACTGCTCTCACATGCAACTTACTTTTACCAATGAACTTACATTTGAGTCATAAAACCCCTAACATACACTCCGTCAAGCATGCTTCTTGGACTGTCTGCTTACATCCGCCTTTTCATTCATAAAATGAAAACTAATCAACTTCTTTTGTGTTGTGCTGCCTCACTAGAATCCTTCATGCTATCCAGATATTTACTGATTGTACAAGCAATGCCCTACAATCTTTTCTTTTAAATCTGATAGTGAAGTTTACTTTTTCATTTAAATCTTATATCTTTCTCCTTCAAACACAAAGAAGAAATTGTTAGTTTCTATTTCAGTTAAATTAAATTTCCACTGCATAGTAAATATCCAGCCAAATACAAAGCATACCTTCTTCTCTGACCGAGTCTGAGAGTGACTATTATACATTATACAACAGTAGTCACAATTATACTCCTCCGTACGGCCCACAACAATTCACAAACTGCTTTAATATTGTTATCATTATTGCATTCTTACCTCTTCTACACACTCTGTCAACTTACTATGAGTATCAATACTAAATATATGTACCATACCTTGTAGCGCAACTCTAATTTTTCCAAAATCATTGCCTAAAATTGGCTCCTCATAAGTAATTTTATTTGAATGCAATACCATTGGTATGATTCTGGGGATGATGTATATATCACTCAGTCAGGTTTAAGCAACACTTAGTCTGATCAGTAACTTGATGGGTTGTCACATGGACAAAGTCTGGCCCATAGCTAATGGAAGCTCAACAGGGTACGGCTTCCTGTCCCTGACAGGATACAGCTTCCTGTCCTCGACAGGGTACGGCTTCCTGTCCCTGACAGGGTACGGCTTCCTGTCATCAACAGGGTATGGCTTTCTGTCCTCGACAGGGTACAGCTTCCTGTCCCAACAGGGTACGGCTTCCTGTCCTCGACAGGGTACGGCTTCCTGTCCTCGACAGGGTACAACATCCTGTCCTCAACAGGGTACATCATCCTGTCCTCAACAGGATACAGCATCCTGTCCTCAACAGGGTACAGCTTCCTGTTCTGAACAGAGTACAGCATCCTGTCCTCAACAGGGTACAGCTTCCTGTTCTGAACAGAGTACAGCATCCTGTCCTCAACAGGGTACAGCTTCCTGTTCTCAACAGGGTACAGCTTCCTGTTCTCAACAGGATACAGCTTCCTGTCCTCAACTGGGGTACAGTGTACCCATACCCAATTATTACCTAATCTGTGGAACAAAATATAAATACAGTATTAATTTTTCAAACTACTGTAACCGTACAATACTTAAATACAGTACTAAACAAAAACGGTTTTATTAAATATTTTTATTTTACCCAACATTAAAACCAAATTTATACTTTAATCAATACTTACTTAGATGGTTTGACCCATTATGGTATAAAACCAAATTAACATTTAAGTAATTATCAAAAGCAGGCACCAAGCTGGGGAGACTATTTAACACTAATTAACATTTAAACACTATTATATTTACCAATACGTGTATTCAAACGTCAGGTAAATATGTTCAACTATTGAATCACTATGTAATTAATCTTTTACAAAAAAAAAATCTTGTAAGTGAAAAACTTTGTTTTGTTTTATAATTATACAGATGCACAATTTAACACACTAAAAACAGATTTAACATTCAATATAAATCCTAAATTATTAATTTTTGTTATTATGTATTTTTTATCATATCACAAACATTCCCATTATTGTGATGTATGGTAGTTTTAGTTTCGTTCCATAGTACTGAGAGAACAGTGTAGTTAATCCAAAACAGTAACTACTTAGATTTTTATTTAAACTAATTCTATTTCTATTTTCAGTCATTAAATACTCTATATAAAATTTCTAATATTTGGTGAGTTAACTTAATTGTTAGCTAATTTACTCATGTTACGCATGCACACCATACACATGCATCCCTTAATACACACAATTATACTACAACACACTTTCAGAGGCCAAAAATTACATTTATGGCAATGAAATTACTTCCACTGTCATAAAACCTCATTGGTACTACCATTCCAGAGCTTATGAGGGCGGATGTCAGCCATAGCATCGCCAGCAGCCTGACTCTGACGATTACTGACAGTGGGTTTCGATCGCAAAAACAGTGGGAGGGAATCTTGGTCCAGATGGTGCATGTACGAGAGGAAGATGGTCCACATAAATGAAGCTACAGAAACCACAACTACACGATTCTTCTCCGCAACATATGCAAAGTTGATTGTTTGAACCAATGGCCAAATGCAGACACCAACCTAAGAGGGAACAAAAAACATTTGTGCACCAAATAAAGATCATACCTCGGAATATTTTAATACTGTAGTATTATTTATTTATTTGTCATTACCAGGATAAAAAGGCATAAATGAGAAGTGCTAATACACTATCTTGTTAATAATTCATAGCTATTTGCATGAAAAAAGTACATTAACTCTGTCTCCCACACTACTTTTCCAATGTTTCTGGAGAGTGCCACCTCACTCCTTTGAGTGATTATGATGTTGATGACAAATATGCTGACATCGTCCCCATTTATTTGACATGAGAAATGTGTTCTATAATTTTGTTATCTTAATCAGGCCCAGTTATTTTTTTTATTTATTTTAATTGGGCATAATGAAAATAACTTTGCTTAGCAATTCCTTAGAATTCAGTGATTCTTAAACAGGAGACTGGTACACACAAAGATGAATGAACTAGAGGGCGGGAGTGAATGAAGGATTACTGACGTACAGTACTTTATTCAAGATACTATACTTTTGTTTTTCTATCATTCAAAAAACCAGTATTGAATGTAATGAAACGCCATTTTCTGAGTGAGTCCCGGAGGCTTCCCAGGACCTTTCAGCAGATCGGTCCAGTCCAGTACGTGGCTGATTTGATCTTCTCCTCCGATCTTCGCGTCTGGTCTTACTGTCGCGGGTTTATCACCACTTGTAAGGTGATCAAGCAACCCGCCCTCTTAAAAGTAACGCTGCTTTTCGCTCATATGCACTCAGAAATGGACATAATTTGAAATGAAATCGGCTCACAAAAGTGATGTACTGTCCCATTTTCTGTTTGAGTCTTCCATCTTACTTGGTTAGGTTAGGTGAGGAAACATTCAATTAACGTTTTTCATGACGTTTTGAAACTTTAGGAGAATTTCCTAAAGCTACCAGAGGACCCTTAACGTACTGTTTTGGAAATAAAATCCAAAATTTATTTTAAACTTTTTTCATTTTCAAATTACGTTCATTTTCAGCTATACGAACAAACGGCCAAATTCAGACGTAATTTATAAGAGGACAGGTTGGATCAGGTGGCTTTGTTTATGGTGTCCCACCTGTGTGTTTCGTCTCAATGGAAGTATGAAGTTTCCTGGCGATCCTTTCGTCATTTTTGTCTCTTCGTAGGTTATCTTCGATTTCGGATCAGGTTTTGTCCTTTCTCTCTTGGTTGTTTCAGGACTGTCATCTTATGTCAAATACTGTCGCATCATATGAGGATGGACAAGGATGTTGGAGGGCTGCTCCTGCTTGGGTTCGGGGTGGATGTTACTTCCACTCCGTTTCGTCAGCTTTCTTGTGCATTGTTTCACCTCCAGCCTGCTTATGCGCCGCCTTAGCTATCCTGGCTGTTGGACCAGGTGCTCTCTTTTCTCTCTTCTCCTGGATTTGTGCTGGCCCCTTCGGTTCGGAATTGTTTTGATAAGGTTCTTTTCTTGTTGGCATTGGCCTCTGGGGTAGGTTTGTTCGTTTGCAACCATCTTCTTCATTTCTGGCAAAGAACGAGACAGCGACTTTCCAGAGGGGCCCCTTGGATTGTTGACGATGGTTGGTTCGGCAGGGGATGCATCACGTGTTGTGTCCGGTTGTGGCTCTTTGCCGTTATTTGCGCGCCATGGCCTCAGTGGCCTGGGACGTGCTTTGAGTTGCAGCCCATCCTCCGAATAGATACAGTAGTACATTTTAATACTAAAATGTAAAAAATACAATTCTGACCAGCGGCATAGTACATAAATACACTTAATCGCTAGCATCACACCAAAATATTGTGAATATTAGAGTTTACCTGAAAAGCTGTATAGAAAACCACGACCTAACCTAACCTTGGGGGTGTAGGATGACAATTTATTGCTTCTTAATTACATTAAGTACATAACCTATAGCTATACTGTATTGCTATTACAATATTAGTTTTTATAAAACTAATAAAACAAAACTAAAGTCTTTCCATAAATTATAATGTAACTCAGGATATTTTCAAATTTTTGTATAAAATCTCTGTTGTTTAATAAAACTGAAAAAGAAATTCTTTATATTTAAAACTTGTGTATAGTATATAGAATTGAACACGAAAACTTCAACCTAAAAGTTTTGAGTGTATTCACACAAAATTAGGAGAATATATGAGGAGGTAAATGTAACAGCACTATTAAGTGTATTTATGTACTATGCAGACAGTCAGGAATGTACTTATCACATATAGTATTAAAACGTTTCGGAGGAAAGGTTGTGGGATGACCCGGTTTCCCTTTTTCCCTGTTCCAGGACCCCTTTTTCCCTGTTCCAGGAGTCGGGTCTCCCAGGTCGTCCACAGGATTATTCGGTTCAACAATACTTGTGGTCTATCCTCATGCCCATAATGTTCGCAAATTTGCTGCTTTAGCTGCTGTTTTTGGTAATATGTTTTGGGGTGACATTCGGGCATGAGGATTTTGGAGGTCAAACAGGATCCTGGCCGCCCATTACCTCGTTAATGTTCCTGGCCCTAGTTGGGCATGTGTCGCATTGGGTCGCAGATCGCAGCCAGTTGTCTCAACTTCAAGTTGAGGTGTGAGTGGTATCTGCCTCCCGGTAAGTTCCTCCTTTTCTTTTTCTGTGGTTAGGTAGCTCCGGGGAGCCGGAGGGGCTCTCCACAGAAAACCAGTGTTAAATGTAATGAAATGCCATTTTCTGTGCGAGTCCTGGAGGCTCCCTGGCAACCCTCCCTCCCTCCCTCCCTCCCTCCGGTCAACAGTTAAGTTTGTTTTTATATTCAGCCTCTGAACTGTAGTTGGGTGGCCGTGTGAGAATCTGGGGTTCCCCCTTCCCCATTAGAGGGTGGGGGAAGTTGCGCAGGCAGCGACAAATTTTAGGGTAATACTTAATACTTGGAGGTAAAATTAATATAATAAATCCTAGGCTAAACTTTAACATTATTTTAGGATGATAATATAAAGAGAGCAGACAGCAAGGCACAATAACATGGCTCAAAATTAAGGAAGTCACTTCCTTGGGTGTCATACTAAAGAGTTTTCTTCATTTTGGTTTTTGATATGGTAGTAATGCACATAATTGGTTAAGTGAGAATTATTTGCTATACAGTAGAATACATAGTGTACAGGTACAGTATTTAGATGCAATTATTGAAAGCTGACAAAAGTACCAGTAAACAGTGAGATTTTTTAGCATGAAACTATACAAATATTTGGCATGTATAGTATAGATATATATAATTCATATTGTATAAGAGCATGAAGTACTGAACCTTCCACGTAGGAATGAGTTTCTCCTTCCATTCTTGGACACACTCGGCCCATGGTCGCCCCTCCAGCAAGGTGATGCCCAGGTAGAACTGTGTCTGAGCTGCTGGCGCAAACACAATCTGCTCCAAGCCAGCCTGCACCACACAAATGCTTACTCGTATCTCATTAGATAGTAATTATCTTTTACTTGAAAAATATACAAATTTTATCAAATAACTTCTCCAATATTACTAACTTCAAATGCCAACAGATAAATCAACCACAACCAATATCTAATCATATGGTACAAGTTAAATTATGTCACTGGATATAAAAATTATTGTATTAAACTGTTCTATAACAGAAACTGCTTTCATTAAATTTTGTAATTGAGATTTATGAATTACAAGTTCAGGACATTATTAAACTACTGTACCTGATATATTTTCTTCATTCATCCCACGTGTTCCGCTCACCACAAACCTGCAACATATTTCGCTCACCACACACCCGCAACATGTTTCGCTTATCACTCACCTGCAACACGTTCCGCTCACCACACACCCACAACATGTTCAGCTCATCACACACTCGCAACATGTTCCACTCACCACATACCCGCAACATGCTCCGCTCATCACACACCCACAACATGTTCCGCTCACCACATGCCTACAATGTCCTACAATCATCATCCAAATACTAGTCACAAACACATTTTGTCTTTACCTCTGGCCACCAATCCGAACATACCTCTGTGCCTTGTTCTTATACACTCACTACTTTAGCAGCATTCATTATCAACTACTACTTCAATGAGAAAATCCACTCTGGCTCCGAGTTGACTTAACCAACTTCAATACTTCAACTCTCTCCAAATTGCTATTTCTTGCTCTGTTCAGTCCCTTTCATTCTACCACTTATGGAATATATTTTGCTCTCATTCTCATCAGTTCCCCACCTCATTACAGACTACTTTCTGAACAACATATGTAAATGAGATTCAAATATCCGAAAGTCCTCTGCACACCCAAGAAACAATTTTAATTCTCTATTGATGAATTGTTATTATAAAGTACAGCACTGTATATAGAACAAAATTTGCTAGCAAAAGCTCACCTTGTAGATTGCATGCTTGAGTGTGTTTCCTTTGACAATTATACTAGCGAGTCTCACCCAAGCATACACTGTCGGGGCTGTGGCAAATGTTCCAAAAACGAGGTAACGTACCGACTCCATCAAGTCATACTTATCTCGAGTTTTGTCCAGAGACTGTTGCACCAGGTTGGAGGTGGGCCACAACACCGAGTAGGTTGCCATCCCACGCACAATGGGGTAATGCTCTCCAACCCTCTTTATTGCTTTCAATAATTTTGCCATTATCAGAGATTTTACAAGCTTCAAGTATCACTTGGCAGATTAATGTATTAATATATGTGCATAGAAAAGGGTACCTTTTTAATTTAAGCTCAGAAATCTATCGAGAAGAAAATAGTGCACAATTTTCATTTTTATGTTAAAAATAAAGTGTTATAAGTTAAAGTATAGTTTCAGATGTCCATGTATAAGTTATGCAAGTCCCTTTTACCTGGAAAAAATTAAAAAAAAAATCAAACAAGAGCACTGAAATTAATCATGCCACACACCCACAATGAAAGCAAGAGCAGCAAGGGCAGCAGGGGCAGCAGAAGCAGCAGGAGCAGCAGCAGCAGCAGGGGTAGCAGGAGCAGCAAGGGCAGCAGGGGCAGCAGAAGCAGCAGGAGCAGCAGCAGCAGCAGGGGTAGCAGGAGCAGCAAGGGCAGCAAGGGCAGCAGGAGCAGCAGGGGCAGCAAGGCCAGCAGGGGCAGCAGGAGCAACAGGAGCAGCAGGAGCAGCAGGGGCAATGATTCAAAATGGAAGACTTTCTTTCCAGTGGGTGACTTAAGCCTCAAGTAACACAGACTTCAGTTTTCTACTTTAATGTTATGCCACCCACTTTGTTATGAATTATCAGTAAACAATACTTATTTTCTTAAACTTTCTTTACTATACAGTAATTAGATTTAATTACATAAATACTATAGTGAAGATCATACAGTTTGAATCCTTTAACCCACACCTCTTAAACACTTATTATTTTTATAAATTTAATAATAGCCATAAAGCTAATTTGTAGGATGCTATTAGGGATGGATTTGAGCAAGGTTGGTTGTGAGTTGGCTGAGCGTAGAGGGTATGTCAAGTGAGTTTGGGTTTTTTATCATTCTTGGATAAGCATATCAAATAATAAATTGTAAATTTACTATAGCTGTAAAGAAAAGTTAGGCACACCTCTTAAAAGTTCTTAACAATTTTAACATTACAGATTCTGGTTGTTTTTACACAAAAATAGGGCAACATTATTAAAGTCACCATCCATATGCAAGTATTTCCTTTGTTAGTATCAACAAGTTGCCATTCTGTAGACACCAGATAACTGTATATCAATCACATTTAAAATTTATAAATATCTGCACCAGTACTAGATTATTTCCTTATACTGTATATTATAAAGTCATACTGGATTAGCACTTTCTCCTGACAATTACCTTTCTCAAATATTATTTATTTATTTATTTATTTATTTATATACAAGAAGGTACATTGGGTTGGTGAGAATACATAGCATAGTATTTACAATCTTGTAAAGCCACTAGTACGCGCAGTGTTTCGGGCAGGTCCTTAATCTAACAGATAATTTTAAGTAGGACAATTCTAGCAGAATTAAATTTTAATCTATTCTGGGTTATTCCTGCCTAATAATATGAATAAAAGTGCCATATACAGCATGGTGCCCATATTTCAAGAAGCACATGAACAAAGTGGAAAGGGTGCAAAGACATGCTGTTAATAGGTACCGAACTGAAAAACTAAGAGATACAAAGAGAGGTTAGAGATTTTTTTTTTATTATTTATACATACAAGAATTCTTACAGTCTTGTACAGCCACTAGCATGCATAGAATTTTGGGCAGGTCCCTTAATCCTAGATTTCCCCGGAATTCAACCCGTCAAATCGTTTAACAACCAGGTACCCATTCACTGCTAGGTGAATCGAGGCTACAGTTAAGGATTGACGCCCAGTCAATCCTCCCCGGCCAGGATACGAACCCAGGCCACAGTGCTCTCGAAGTGACGGGCGAGTGTCTTATCACTGTGCCACTGGAACATACTTAACAAGCAGTACTACAGCATACAAGCTGCAACACTTAACAAGCAACACTACAGCATACAAGCTGCAACACTTAACAAGCAGTAACGCTAACGACCAGCAGCACCACAGCTAACAAGCAGTAACGCTAATGACCAGCAGCACCACAGCTAACAAGCAGTAACGCTAATGACCAGCAGCACCACAGCTAACAAGCAGTAACGCTAATGACCAGCAGCACCACAGCTAACAAGCAGTAACGCTAATGACCAGCAGCACCACAGCTAACAAGCAGTAACGCTAATGACCAGCAGCACCACAGCTAACAAGCAGTAACGCTAATGACCAGCAGCACCACAGCTAACAAGCAGTAGCGCTAACGACCAGCAGCACCACAGCTAACAAGCAGTAACGCTAATGACCAGCAGCACCACAGCTAACAAGCAGTAACGCTAACGACCAGCAGCACTACAGCTAACAAGCAGTAACGCTAACGACCAGCAGCACCACAGCTAACCACACACTAGCCAGCAGCTGAGATAGCGACTGACACAAGCGCTGGCGAGACTGTACAAGTATCTAGGTCAAGCGCCGAGTCGTCCTCATGAGAGTCTGGACGTTCCTCCTCAATAGTGAACAAATGAACACGTGCTCGTCGTCAACTGTGATGGAGTTTGTTCACGAATGAACATGTACACTGAACACGAAACACGACCAAAACATTGATCAGCTGATCCGGTGAGGGTTCATGGAAGTGAAGCAGCGAGCGCCACACTGAAGCTTCGTGAACCCCTTCCTTGGCAACCCGACTCCTCCTCCTCATCAACAAACCTGATTTACCTGATTTTACCTGCGGGGTCACTAACCCTAGTGGCCTCGACGAGGACAGGAAGCCGGCGGCTTGTCGAAGGTCCCCCTATTTGCCTTGATGATCTTTTCTAGATATATTTTAAAACTCGACACAGTTTTGGCACGTACGGGTTTGGCGGGTAGGTGGTTCCATAGGTTAATAGCCCTGTGGAGTAAAAAAGCATCTCCTGTTCTCTGTTCTACGCTTACAAACAATTAATTATTCTAAATTAAGATAATTAAAGACAATTATGAGGCGAAGCTTAAGTAAATCTTAAGTAAAAGTAAGTATATCATGATGCAGTTTTCAATGTGTACCGCTACAACTATTTATGTACTGTTCCTAAATAAAGTATTATTATTATTATTATTATTTATTATATTATTATTATTATTATTATTATTATTATTATTATTATTATTATTATTAATACAACCATAAGTGAACTCGGCCCAGTGAAACTATGCAGTTCATCACGCCAAGTCATCTACACCTTTTATTTTTATTTATATATACAAGAGTTCTTACCTTCTTGTAATGCCACTAGCAGTTATAGTGTTTCGGGCAGGTCCTTAATCCTAATTTTCCTTGAAATACGACCCGCCAAATCGTTTAACATCCCAGGTACCCATTCACTGCTGGGGTGAACAGTGAACATCACGCCAGACCTGTCTGTCCCCTGAAGCCCACATCAAGAGGTTGTATATGCCTACATAAGAACGGTCTTTAGAAATTTGTGTAAGGAATCATTCAGAACCTTGTATACCACATACGTCAGACCAATCCTGGAGTATGAAGCTCCAGCATGGAATCCATATCTCGTCAAACATAAAACTAAATTGGAGAAGGTTCAGAGGTTTGTCATGAGAGCTGAGGTGTCTGAGCTACGAGGAGAGTACGGAAACTAAACCTCACGTCGCTGGAAGACAGAAGAGTTAGGAGAGACATGATCTCTTCCCCCCCCCCCCCCTCACTTAGGGGGGGGGGGGGGAGTAAGTAGATCTATTGTGTAGACTGCCTTAAGGAATCCTGATTTAGGTTTCTAAATTATATTCTTATATTTGCCAGCGTCTCATATGCTGCCGATGTTACCTTGCTTTATGTGTGCCTCCGGTGTGAGTGTTGGACTTACAGTAAATCCACCCCCTCAATCTTTCTTTGCAATTCCTGTAGTTGCCTTCCCATTATGGTGTAGATGCCTTATTTCTGTTCTCCTCCCTTTTCCATCAGCATTACTTTACACTTGTTGGGATTGAATTCTAGCAGCCACTTGTTTGCCCACTGCTGGAGTTTGTTAAGGACTTCCTATAATTTCTTGCAGTCCTCTTGTGTTTGCCTTCCTTTAAGAAATATAGACCAATTGTAATTTTTATGAAGTCTGAACTCGGGGGTTTGATTTCGGAGTGTTTTCGTGTTTTTGTAATATTACATTTTCTGAGAGAGAGAAAGAGAGAGAGAGAGAGAGAGAGAGAGAGAGAGAGAGAGAGAGAGAGAGAGAGAGAGAGAGAGAGAGAGAGAGAGAGAGAGAGAGAGAGAGAGAGAGAGACGGCACGGGTGGAAGGGAGGATGTTGAGGGAGATGGAAAGGGAGATAAAAATAATACTGTACATCAATGATAAAATCAATTGGAACAATGTAGGGAGTTGTGGTCCAGAGGTAAGGTGCGCTCCCCGCATTGATCCAATTAATTTTCTCACTGATATAAGACGTTAGTGTTATTGCCTTGTATAATTGTATTTATTGTTTGGCTTTACTATGCACAAAAAGATCAAGTTCAAACAAATCAGAACTTTAGTCTTGGAATTGCTAAATGCTTAATGGCATGTATTTGGTTCACCTTAAAAATGGTTTCCCAGAGTAGGGGAAACAAAGCCTGTCAAGGCTAATAGAGGTCACCTAAGGTCAACATTTCCCAGGATGCAGCCCACAACAGTTACCTAAATCCTGAGTACCTATTTACTGCTAGGTGAACAGAGGCATAAGGTGAAATGAAGCGTTGTCCCACCTATGTTTCGTGGCCGTAATGGAAACCGGGGCCTCTCGGCTGGGTACCGTTCCCCTGCAGCAACGTGTGTATAAGAATAAACATTCACACAGGAAAATCAACACGACCCACTTTACAAAAAGGGTTTTATTCCTTAAAGCTATACAATATACATCTTAAATAACAAGTGAGGACTTAACAGTGACTACAGTGGTACTAAGGGCTGGTGTGGCGTCGAGGCCCGACAGGCCAGCTGCCTGCAGCCTCCCCCACACCACAGAATAAATTATATGACCATGACCAAGAATGGTGGCCAAGTCGTCTCTTCCTTGGGCGTCGGCCAGGTAGAGAGGAGGCTCAAGGGGACCATTAGGTTGGTTGAGCAAGTGAAGAAAGAGAGGATCGAAGACTTACTTTGGGAGAAACTCGGACTGTTAAGGTACATCATTGTTTGCATTTTAATGGTTTTAAACCTAGACTAATTTGGTTTAATCTAAGTTGATTTAAAGTGACCGGGACTCGATTTAGTTTGACATGATATGAATTATGACTTGATCTAACTAGTCTAGTATGTATTTCTTGATCTAACGTGAACAAGTGAGCCATAGCTTGATACAGGTGAGGCTGGCTAAGCCCAGTCATACAATGTATACTACTCATGAATTTAAAGGCAGTTGCCTTGACCGTGACTGGTTATAATGACTGGAAGGAGATGAGCTAAGGGGAAACAGAATGACTTATAACTATGTCTTTATGGAAGGATTGTGACAGATGCTAAGTTCAAGCCATCAAGAATCTGAGGGATTAGTGGGATTCAGGGCCTGAAAAGCCTAGGGCTACATAAGACTGATGCATAAAGTCAGTCTTAGACGATATAATTAGGAAAGGTTAAGAATCAAGACGTAGAAAGTTTGGGTATGATGTGGCAAAGGTTTGAGTGAGGTTGACAGGAAGTCTTGAAGACAGGCGCAGGGCTGACCTCAGGGGATGACAGCCCGGCGTCTCCTGAGACCCTTGGCCTTGACACAGCGCTGGTGGTCGCGGAAGCAGATGACGGGGTCTGAGGTGCGGATCTCTTTGATTGTCGACTCTGCTAGGATTTTTGGTCCAGTTCGGGTTGACTTCTTTATAGAAGAACTTGGTGACTTCTTTGAGATGCTCTGCAGACGGGCATAGAGGGGTCGTATGGAAGCAGGCCTCGACCTCTTGGTGGTGGTAGAGGCGGCTGTGGTGGTGGTAGAGGTGGGTGTAGTGGTTGTGGTAGAGGTTGTTGTGGTGAGGAAGAGGGGAAATGTGATAGGGGTTGTGATAAGAGGGTCTACTGTGGTCACTACAAGGTACTCATCTAGTGCACCTATGTACGTAGTGTCTTCAGACTGTGGTGGAATTTCTGTAATAAACTGAGTCGTTACCTCCTGTGGAAGTATAGGATCTGTTGTCATGCTGCCTACTGTGTCCTCCGTCAGCCCTTCACTTTCCACCACGCTAACAGTCGTCGGGTTGAGGGGTTCCTCCGTGGTGACATCTTCATCCTGATTTTTCTCCACTTCCTCCTCCTCGACGACCTCACTGGCCAGGGTGGTCGTCTCCTCCGGCAGGTACTCGGTGACGGCAACGGCGAAGACGACCTCGGCGCTGCTGCCGCCGAAGTCTTGGTCTTCTCCGCTGTCAGAGTGGTCGTCGAAGGGGTCGTACTCATAGTAGTCGAAGTTCTGTGACTCGCCTGAGGAGAGAGTAGTGAAGTAGTCGTTAGGCAAAAGAGATAGTACCTCCGGAGGCTTGGTGCTGTTGTGGTGGTAGGAGGAGGCCCCTTCCTCCCTCCACTCCTCACTAGCCTCCCCCACCTCCCCCGGATCCAAACTACTTTGTTGTTCAGTATGATCATCAACACTACTTGCCTGCTCTGTTACCAACTCTACTAGGTGATCTACTGTTGAGTCAGTGTCAGGGTGTGCTGGGGAATCTGTCGTCTCGTCTGGGGACACTCCAGCAACCTCCGCTAACTCGACGTCCTCCTTACTCTCTACTACATGGGTGAGTGTCTCATCTAATGGGTGGTTTGCTGTGGGTTCCTCACCAAGGGAGGTAATTGAAGTGTGATGTGTGCTCGGGCGGGTTGAAGTGGTGACAATGAGGGAGGCTGTTGTTGTAGGGGTGAGGGTTGTGGTGTTGGGGATTGTGGTGTTGGGGGTTGTGGGGGTGGGGGAGGTGTTGTTAGTGATGGTTTGCTGGGCAGACCGGGAGTGAGGAAGTGATGGGGAGGACCTAAAGGGGTGGTCAAGGGGATGAAGCGTCTCAGGAGTGTCTTCAAGGTCGTCCAGGTACTCATCATAGTCAGATACAT
Organism: Procambarus clarkii; assembly: GCF_040958095.1. Lineage (NCBI taxonomy): Eukaryota > Metazoa > Arthropoda > Malacostraca > Decapoda > Cambaridae > Procambarus > Procambarus clarkii. Next base: position 17,274,401 of record NC_091220.1, on the reverse strand, counting down.
ACTCTGTGTGTTGTTGACTCTCGGATTCCGGTTCAGCATCACGTGCAGACGCGACATCTGACTCAGACGCAGTGTCCAAATCAGAAACGGCCTCGGGCTCTGGCACAGCGTCAGACTCTGGAACAGCATCATACTTTGGAATAGCATCAGGCTCTGGAACAGCATCGAGGTCTGGAACAGTAGTGGGTTCTGGAAGAGCATCAGGCTTAGGCACAACACTAGGTTCGGGTTCAGCTTGGGGCTCTCCAGTGTCATAGTCTTCATACACGGCATCTGGCTCGTAGGCGTCGGTAACAACTTCTGTAGAGGCTGTAGATGAGCTAAGAGTAAGATGGTCTAACACGAATGTGTTTTCTTCAGCCCTGTGAATGACGTCTTCACGGGCAATATCTTCAGCAATGTCTTCTGCTAAGCTAACATTGGTTTCTTCTGTAGCAGTCAGAGTTTCGTCCTCTTTCTTCAACTCAACCGCCGCCTCCTCGAGTTCCTTCTCGGAATCGTGTGAACTGAAAGACTTTGGTACTTCGTTTTCCGGTGGGCTACTGAAAACAACCAAAGTGGACTCCGCTCCACTAAAGCCATTGTTTTCCAAAACATCCAGAGGGACATCCTCATTAAGAGCCGCATCCTCTACACGGTCATTTGTTTCAGACAGGCGGCCTCGGTTCTGAGCTCGCCGGCGCGCCTTGAGCCACTCGGGAAGTTCCCGCCCTCTACTGGGGGCCAGGGTACGGGATCTGGTGGCGCTCACAGTCCTCACTCTGTTGACAGTCAGGGGACTTGGTCTTGAACGAGTTGGTTGGCTGGTCGTTTCTTGGTCCTCTTCATTACCAGGTGATGGACGCCTGTTTCGAGGCCGAAGGCGTCTACCAAAGGTTCCGACAGGAGGAGCTGTCACACCGTCAGCTCCTACCTCGGGTTCATTATTATCAATGTTTTCTTTTTCAGAGCGGAGAGGGTTAAGTGTCCGCGCGACAGAGAATGGCGGGAAGAGTGTCGCAGCTTCTGTCTTTTTCTGAATACTGCTTTCCTTCTTGCTGGTACCTTCAGTGTCCTTTTTAGTATCATTATCGATCTCCTTTTTTGATCCGTCGTCCGGTCTTGGTCTCCGCCTGATGAACGGGCGTCTATTGGCAGCGTTGAAGCTGAATCTTGGCTTGAAGGTGGTGACCCTGACAGTGGAGGTGGTGGGTATGGGTGCGGGAGTTGTGGGTGCAGGTGTTAAGAAGTCTTGGATGGTGTCTTCTTGAAGGACCGGTACAGTCTGGTCTTCCTCTGGGAGCTCTGTTGTGAACCTTGGGCGCTGGAAGGGCGAGAAGCTTTGCAGGCGAGGACGCTCAGGCTCCTGGAATGAAGGCGTAGTTGGTTCCTGGATGTCCTGGAAGGATGGAGTTTGAGATGTTGGGGTGAGCGAGGTTCGGGAGCTCTGAGGTCTTCTGAACGATGGAATGTGCAGAGACTGGGGCTCAGGGGATGGTAGAATCGTTGGTGATTCTGACTCCTGAACATGTGAAACTAAGGAAACCTGTGGTTCCTGGAATGGTGGAATTTGTTCTTGAGAATTTTCCAGTCCTTGAAAGCGAGACTTTTGTTCCTGGAAGCTTGTGGTTTGATGAAATTGTCTTGGAGTAGAGTTGAAAGGTGAGATAGTAGACAAGGGCCGAGGTCGTAGAGAGGATACCGTCTGAGGCCTCGGCGAGGAGAAGATGGGTCTGAGAGAGTTCTGCTTCACAGTAAACCCTGAATTTGGTTTTGGAGAGAACCGAGTTGCCGGTGTTGCTGGAAATGGACTGGGAGAAGGCTGCCGAGAGAAAGTCACTGGAGTTGGCCTAGGACTAAACGACCCCGTGGTTGTCAGCGTTACGGGGCTCGGAGAGTTTTCGAACGAGGAGATGGGTCTGGGCGTTAGCGTGGGGACAGGGGTGACAGGCACTGGCCTAGGGGAGGTCAGCAGCGGGGGTCTGAAAGTTGGCCTGGGAATTAGCTGCGGACGTGAGGAAGCCTGTTTGATGGAGGTGGGTGTTGCAGTGGTCTGCAAGGCAGTCAGTGAAGTGGTCAAAGGTGTTGGGGTGTGAGAGGAAGGCAAGGAAGTAGTGGAAGGAGGGAAGCTAGGAAGACCTTGGGGAGTGTGCTGAGGTTGGTCGGAACGTGGAGGAAACCCTAAACTGGGGCGGAAGTTATCGTCGGGGTTTAGGAACTCTGGCGTCTCGATGGGCTCTAATGACTTAAATATATTTTGGTCTGGATCTGGCAACGGAGAAGGAGTGAAAGACTGGCCGTGGTGTGGGAAGAGCTGATCAGGTTTTGGGAAAGGTTTTCCAGGCTGTGGGAAGGGTTGGTCTGGCTCTGAGGACTTACTGGGCTGTGGGAAGAGCTCATGTGGTCGAGGGGAAGAGGGCTGGCTATGCAGTAGAGAATTCTGATCGGCCTGTGGGAAAGGCTGATGTGGTCTAAGTTGATTTAGGGGCTGACTGGATTGAGGCAAGAATCGACCAGGTTTAGAAGTTTGGTCGGGCGTTGGTTCTTCTGACTGATTGAGGGATTGATCGGGTTGTGGGAAGGTCTGGCCGAACTGTGAAAATGAGTGACCAGGTTTAGGAGAGGTATGGTCGTGTTGGTCTGGTCGAAGGGTGGGTTGGCCAGACTGTGGGAAGAGGCGCCCAGGTTTAGGAGAGGTATGGTCGTGTTGGTCTGGTCGAAGGGTGGGTTGACCAGACTGTGGGAAGTGGCGCCCAGGTTTAGGAGAGGTATGGTCGTGTTGGTCTGGTCGAAGGGTGGGTTGGCCAGACTGTGGGAAGAGACGCCCAGGATTAGGAGAGGTATGGTCGGGCTGTGGTTCTCCAACATGATTTAACTGTTGATCGGGTTGTGGGAAGGGCTGGTTGGGTTGTGGGAAGGGCTGGTTGGGTTGTGGGAAAGGCTGGCCGGGTTGTGGGAAGGGCTGACTGGGTTGTGGGAAGGGCTGGTTGGGTTGTGGGAAGAACTGGCCAGGCCGAGGGGAGGATTGGTCGGGCTGAGGGAAGGGCTGGTTGGATTGGGGGCTGAGATCGTCAGGCTGAGGGGAGGGTTGACCGGGCTGTTTGAAAGGCCTGCCGTGGTTGGAAAAGGGCTGGTCGGGCTGTGAGAAATGTTGGCTAGGTCGAGGAGACTGCTGACTAGAGTGTGAGAAGGGACGGCTAGACTTGAAAGAGGACTGATCGGGCTGTATTTCTCCAGGCTGATTAAAGGATTCAATGGGCTGTGGGAAGGACTGGTCTGGTCGAGGGGAGGATTGGTCGGGCTGTAGGAAATGCTGGCCTGGTAGTGGTGAGGACTGGTCTGGCCGAGGGGTAGGTTGGCCAGATTGTGAGAAGAGACGACCAGGTTTAGGAGAAGTATGGTCAGACTGCTTTTCTCCAGACTGGTTGAACAGTAGATCGGGTTGTGGGAAGGACTGGCCAGGTTGTGGGAAGGACTGGCCAGGTTGTGGGAAGGGCTGACTAGGCTGTGGGAAAGGCTGGCCAGGTTGTGGGAAAGGCTGGCCAGGTTGTGGGAAGGACTGGCCAGGTTGTGGGAAAGGCTGGCCAGGTTGTGGGAAGGGCTGGCCAGGTTGTGGGAAGGACTGGCCAGGTTGTGGGAAAGGCTGGCCAGGTTGTGGGAAGGACTGGCCAGGTTGTGGGAAAGGCTGGCCAGGTTGTGGGAAGGACTGGCCAGGTTGTGGGAAGGGCTGACTAGGCTGTGGGAAGGGTTGGCCAGGTTGTGGGAAGGACTGGCCAGGTTGTGGGAAAGGCTGGCCAGGTTGTGGGAAAGGCTGGCCAGGTTGTGGGAAAGGCTGGCCAGGTTGTGGGAAGGGCTGGCCAGGTTGTGGGAAAGGCTGACCAGGTTGTGGGAAGGGCTGACCAGGTTGTGGGAAAGGCTGGCCAGCTTGAGGGAAGGAATGACCAGGTCGAGGGGAGGATTGGTCGACTTGTGGTTCTCCAGGTTGTTGATTTAAGAATTGATCAGGTTCTGTGAAGGGTTGGCCTGGGTGAGGAAAGGGCTGGCCGGGATTGGGGAATGACAAGCCGGGCTGGGAGGACTGAGGGAAAGCTTGGCCATGCTGAAGTTGGTGACCGGGCCGAGAGAAGGTTTGTAGCTGCTCATCATGATTTATGGGCTGACTGGGCCGAGGGAAGGTCTGACTAGGCTGGGAGATAGTTTGACCTGGTTGAAGGAAAGTCTGAGATAAGGGTTGGTCGAGCTGAGGGAAGGGCTGACCCGGCTGAGGGAAGGGCTGGCCGGGTTTGGGGAAAGTGAAAGGAGGATGGTCAGGGCGTGGCTGTCCGGGCTTTTGGAAAACCTGCGGAGCTGGAGAAGGTTGACGGGGTGGGAAGCCCTGGAACTGAGGAGAAATGGACGCCGGCTGAAGGCTGGGCTTGGTGGAGGGTTGGTGAAAGTTGGTATTAGGGGGCGAGAAGTTGACCTTGGGCTCACTCCTGGGGATGACCTGAACAGCTGGTAACTGGAAGGATAGGTCTTTTCCTATGCGGACGTTATCCTTCTGGAAATTGAGGGAAGCGGGTGAGTGGGTGAGTCCTGGGGTGGGCGTTGAGGTGGGTAGGAAGGCGGGACGACCCAGCGCTAGGTTGAGTTCCGTCTGGGAGTTGGGCACCACGATGGGTATGTCTCTCGACAGCTGACTCACGCCCTCGGAAAGGTCAAACTTGATGAATCCTGGTGGAGGGTTGCGAGCGTCAGGAGTAAGGAAGGTCGGAGGCAGCGGTGAATCTCCATTGTGGATGGTCTGGGTTCCATGCCCCCCTTGAGGCACTAGGGGGATCTTGACGTAGCCAGGCGGAGGGGAGACGTGGGAGGGGGCGATAAATACCCTTGGGAGGCGGCCATCTTCTTGAGTGTGGGGCTGAGAGTCGCGGGCGGTCAGGGCGGCCTCCAGCAGCCGCAGCTTCTCCCTGGCGTCCTTCTCCTGCTCGCGGGTGGTCACCAGGGACATCACCACAGAGTTGGACACCCCGCCCGTCACCACCCGTCCGTTGTGGTCACGTTTCTGTTTGTCAGAAAATTCGATGTCCTGGATGGATTCAGGGGAGAGAAGGGGCGAGGCATCGTGTAAAGAGCCCAACTGCTGGCGAGGCTGTTGGGAAGTGGGCGTGATTCTGGCGGCGTTGGCAGAGTTAAGATGTCTGATGGAACCTTCTGGAAGGTATACCAGCTGCACCCGTCCTCCCTGTCCGCTGGGGACGGATTGTGGCGGGAAGGTCAGGGCTGGGGTGCGGCCGGGCACAAGACCAGGCTTGATCACGCTAGGCTTCCCCACACCAGGCTTGTTGGACTTAAACGGAATGCCAGAAGCATGCTGGATGGGCTTGAAGGAACTGGTAGGAGGATGCTGGATGAATGTCTCAGACTGGATAAGGGGCGCCTCCTGGATGAAAGTCTCGGATTGGGCAAAGGCCCCATTCTTGATGGGGGCATCCTTGTTGATTGGCCCATCCTTGATGAGGGGTGTACTCCGGATTGTAGAGGCATCCTTGATGATTGGCGCATCCTTGTTGATGATGGGCGTATTTCGGAAGAAACGCACATCCTTGAGTGACGTCTCCTTGATAAGTGGAGTATTCCGGATGGTAGGGGCATCCTTAATGACGGGCGCATCCCGAACGATAGGAGTATTCCGGAGGCCGGGCGCACCAGGACTAACGGAGTCATCCTGGACAATGGTGCCGGCCGAGAGGACGCGAGCCTGGCGACAGGTCGGGCAGGGCCCTATAATGGGCTGCCATTCGCTGTAGTCCCACGGGAGCTGGGCCGCCTGGCTCCTCCACCCACACAACACCGCCACCAACACCAGCCTGAAACACAACACCACACTGTAATGTCTTCCTTAACTACATCATATTACTTAGAGCTACTCACCCTAAATAGCATTGTAAAAATTGTTGTACCGGATTCTGTAGAATGTGTGTCTGTTCGGATCTGAAATCAAACAATGTATAAACGTTCGAAATAATACATAATAGGTGCCATGGTACATATCTAGAAGTACAATAAAAACAATAAACTCTAATAATAATAAAACTCTGATGCTAGAACCTTTACATAACTTAATCTTGTGACACCCTTTCACCTAATGCCTCTGTTCACTTAGCAGTATCTAGGTACCCGGAAGTTAGTCTCCTGGCGATAGTCAGTAGTTCTGTTCCAGGACCTTGGTATGAGCCTAACGTACATATATACACAAACTGCCTGTCCCCGACAAAATTAATAAAAAGTAGTTTTTTTCAGTTTTTCAGTATTTATTATATAAATATAATAATATTATATATAGAATATAGTAGTAGTATAATAATACTACTACTATTATTATTATTAATATTATAGAATGGGAATATTTCGCGTAGTTGATAAATGGAAGTACATGATAAAATGATAAGATGTGTAGCCTAAGATCATAGACAAGATCACTTACATTTAACATGTAATATCCAATATCTAAAATTAGTTTAAGTACTGTTTTACCTACATAACTTGCCATCAATATGTAATATTATATTGTCATGCATAACAAGCCGAGTCTTAATATATTTGTATTTTATTAAGCTACAAGCAGTGGAATTATTACAACTTTAATATTGAAGCCCACTTTGTCTACAAGGAACGAATACATACACCATTAATCGTCCTAAACTAAAAATAAACAATTATGCTAAAAACTTATGTCTAATTGCAATGTGTGTGTGTTTACTCACACTTTTTATCCACAAGAAAGCACCAATAACCTAATGGCCTTCAAGTATCACACGCACACTTTCTCCAACATTCACAAATAATACCAACATTTCACAATCTTCAAATATTTGTCTTCTACCCCTAAAGCATCTTCACTCATGGCCTGCAGCGGGCAGGCTGCCCCGCCCTCAACCCCAGCGGCACTCCTCCAGCAACAAAGGGAGAAAGAGTATGGTGTTTCCCAAGTCTGTACAATAACATACAATTTGGCGCGCAAATCAGGGTTATGAAACACTCACCTTGCAAACTACAGCTGATTCCCCCCCCCCCCCCTACAAACACCGGGTGATATCCCTCAGGAAGTTGATGTCGGATATCAAGCAATTATTTGTCTCTATATTCTGCTCACCTACTGCAAATATTTAGGAATATTGTCAATACAATTACATTTGTTTAGACTATCTATATTTTTGAATTTTCTAAATCCAAATTAATATGTAAGTTGAGATTGGTTTTAAATTTCGACTGAAAATGCCTAATCTGAGGATTTCAGTTAAGTCTTATTAAAGTGAGGATAATTCTGGTATTCACTGTCACGCAGGACAGAGGGTCATACATAAAACAATAGGTCTAAACTGCAGGCTGAAGCATATATACATCATGGTTACAATCAATGTTTTAATGTATGAATATGTAAAAACAGCTTTCTATTGCACACTGCCACACAAGGGCAGGGAGGATGAGGACGATATAATGAGTGTGGGAGCCGGGCGTGGCTGCCGCCACCAGCCAGCAATGGGCCAGCTGGATTCACGAAGCAGTTATGCAAACATTTACGAACCTGTGCATCTTTTCTCAATCTTTGGCGGCTTTGTTTACAATTATTAAACAGTTAATGAGCTCCGAAGCACCAGGAAGCTGTTTAAAACAATAACAACAGTTGATTGGGAAGTTTTCAAGCTTCTAAACTGTTTAATAAATGTAACCAAAACCGTCAGAGATTGAGGAAAGATGCACAGGTTCGTAAGTACTTGCGTAACTGCTTGGTGAATCTGACACCATGCCTGCAAGTGACGAACCAGCAGCGCCCAAGGTGAGGGAGAGAAAGTCACGAAGCTTCACCACTAACGTGGGAAGAGTCACCAGATGGCCACCAAAATGAGAGTTGGGAAAGTGAGAGAAAGATGCCGAGTCTGTGACCAGTTCTGAGGGCTCGTGTTATATTTAGTTTGTTAGTTATTATTAATAAATCTCTGTGTGTGATTTTAGTGATTAATGATTAATAATTGTTTATTAATTATTAATAGTAATAATAATTACACAATTTGTTCATTTATTAATAATTAATTGTATCATTAATTAAATTGTTTATTTTAGTTATTATTAATTAATAGTTTTGTTTCAAATGTTTTATTTCAAATTTTATTTCAAATGTAAACGATAAAGCATCATTTTCATCTGATGCTTTAAATTAGAATTTTTGTTATGCCTTTTTTTACAATGTATCGTTTAATGCAAATAAAATAATTATTGTTAAATTTATACCACTTACTCAACATCATATCAAGCGGAACTTGCTGTTTTTATTATAGTCTATTATATTTAATTATAATGGTGATGTAAAACCATTAAACATTTTCTTGTATAAATTAATAATTTACTTAAATTGTTATAAACTAAGTTATTTTTATAAATGCGCAACTACTTTATGAATTAAGAGTTTTGAATCCAATTTTTTGTAACATTTGTACATTTATGGCTACAAATTTTAAATTTAAATTCTCAAAAAAAATAAAACTACGTAAATGAGAAGATTAATGCATTTCAAATTGTGATTAAAAATCTAAATTAAAATTAACACGAGCAACGACAAGAAAGACGAGGTCAGAACATTCTAAAGGTCCATCAAGCCATATATATGAGACATAAGAAGAGAAATAGACATAACAATGACTAGACTTAGGCTACGGATACCAAGCTTGCCACCTTAGGCTACCAACTTAGGAGACATCAATTAGAACGGCATCTAGTGCCTTAAGTTCTGGAGGCACATTGCCTTCTTCACTGCCACAGACATCTGTGCCAGGAGTGCCACAGACATCTGTGCCAGGAGTGCCACAGACATCTGTGCCAGGAGTGCCACAGACATCTGTGCCAGGAGTGCCACAGACATCTGTGCCAGGAGTGCCACAGACATCTGTGCCAGGAGTGCCACAGACACCTATGCCAGGAGTGCCACAGACATCTGTACCAGGAGTGCCACAGTCAAACAACACCTCATCGACCTTAAATTACCTTATAATTATTATTATTATATTACTTTAATCTAAATTAAATTAGACAAGATGGAACACAGGAAGAGATCTCTCACAAGACATATCGGTCAAGTAGTTAAAACATCCAATAATTCCAATCTTTCAAAAATGTCGGACTACTGAGTCAGTACCAGAGCTCATCTTCCTGATCTATGTAAATGATCTCACAGGAGGGCAAGACTCGTTCTTCTCAACATTTGTAACTCAAAATTGATGTAGAAGTTAAACACGGTGGAACACTGTAAGAATCTATAAGATGACCAAGACAAATTGAAAGAATAATCCAACAAATGGCTAGTAGAGTTTAATTCAAGCAAGTGCAAATTAATGAAGGTTTATATTGGCAACAGGAGATCGGACAAAAGTACAAAATTGGATAAGATAGGAGATACTCCAAGAAGTGGAGAGAGAGAGAGAGAGAGAGAGAGAGAGAGAGAGAGAGAGAGAGAGAGAGAGAGAGAGACTTAGGAATTAATATCTCATCGAACCTGTTTCTCAAACCCCACACCAAATAGATCACCATCAACATGTGCTAGGCTGCCCCAAATAAGAACTGTACCTAGAAATCTGAACACGCAGTCATTCAGAACCTTGTATCGGAACAATTCTGGAATATGAGGCACTAGTGTAGAATTCTTATCTCGTTAAAGACAAAATGAAGCTGGTGAAAGTCCTAGAGGTATGTCACTAGACTAGTACCAGAGCTGAGAGGAAAGATTAATGGTATTAAGTCTCACGTTAATGGAAAATAGAAGAGTCAGGGTATCAAGATTGCAACATTCAAAAACTAAGTACTCAGTGAGTAACAAAAACGTTATAAAAGAAAACAAAAATTGCCAGAATTACAAATAAATGACGCACTAAGTTCAGATATGACAGAGCCCGAGGTGATTGAAGGGCGAAAGGCAGGAATATGAGCTGAAATTCAACCCTTGCGCACACATTCAAGTCAGAACACCGGAATCAACACTTGCGACTTAAATTACAGTGTCTAGCAGGAACCTGTGGGTGTGGCACGTCCATGAAGATGTAGCGTCCCACGCCAGTTGATCGTCTACACTCTTCACCACCTATCATCACCATCACCTGAAGACACCATCTTTACTGTCCTCACGCCATAAGCGATCCTCTATCTTCTTAATTCAAGGCTTATGATATTTTCCTTTATTATTATTATTATTGTTATTAATATTTGTATTATTATTTTATTATTATTATTATTATTATTATTATTATTATTATTATTATTATTATTATTATTATTGCTGCTGATGTTACGTTGTTAATATCATTAGTATTAGTTTCGAGAACTATTATAATTAGCATAGTGTTTGTAACTTTATGAACGATCGTGTTTATGGCATAAGAGAAGATAATAATACCAATAATAATATTATAAACATTTCCCATCTCCCTCATGGCACGCTTCTCGCTGCTCACTTGCCACTTAACACGCGAAGGTCGCCTGACACTTCACACAAAGCTCTGAACACATCCATCACATGATAATAGACTGAACATGCAAGGATGTTTGCTTGGTGGAAGCGCTAACTAACATGCGCAGCCGCTCTGGGCCACCTTTGTGCTCGACGGAAGCTGAGTGGAGGGAAAGTTGGTAGAATTGTCAATATATTCATTTGACGGGGGGGGGGGGGTGTTGTAGAAATAGCCTAAGATACTCTATCCCTTTGAGATGTATTTCTTTCTTATCTCAATAAACATACTTGAACTTGAATATATTCATAAATTCCTCGTATTTAATTGCTTACTTTATTTTATGGTACTGAATTTCTTTCCGGCCGCCATAAATGTGACAATTTCGTACACTCGTGGTTGGGAAGTAGAAGCGGTTAATGGAAGGATATTAAGGAGACCGGGTTTATTTTGCCTGCATATTTTGTAGCACCCATTAACCTGTCCTGCTATTAGAACGGCGCATTTTGACGTATACTCTACGTAAGGACAAAAATTGTCGTACTAGAAAATGGTAGCGACTCGCGAAACTGGCATACTGTCCCTTTTTCTGTTTTAGGTCCTCTGATAGGTTAGGATAAAGACACTTTAATACGACAGTTACCTGACATTGGGAAATCTTAGAAGTACGAGCTGCATACAAACTACGCACATAGTTAATAATTAATTGAGAAAACTAGTTTATTAAGAAATTTGAACATAAATTTGAGGAATGTGTGTAATCAAACATTAGAACGTAAACATCCGTATTATTGAAAAGTGGCCGCCGTGGGCAAGAGCAGTGAAGGAGAACTTTCAACGCTATAGTCATGGAAGCACACTTTCCCTGGCCCCCTAGACGGTTGGTGGGAGTGGGGAAGGTACAAACTCCAACTTCCTCCCTTTCATTCTCTCTGGTAATCACCGGATATTGCAGTCATGGCTTAACATAAGCGTCTGACCAGGATATACAGCGCCTTCACTGGCAGGAGTGGTTAATCAGTGACCAGTAGCCTAAACAATCTACAAGTCACTGCGAGTAATGTCACTGATCCCACTGCAGTCCCAGGAGCATACTTGACTATAATAAATAATTCACTGGCAATTGCCTGGGTTTATTTTCCTTCTGCTATATTGCTTTTGTTGAGTATGTGTGCAATGTTTACTCCAGCGTCGGTAATGGCGCCTCCACTAATAATGGCACTAGGCTCCCTCACCATGGGTCGCCCACTCATCATATGAGATAGTTTTTAATGATGAGTGTCCAGGCCTGGTCAAAACGTCATCACTTTCACATGTTTGGGTTGGGTTATTTTTCAATCACGTTTTTGTGACAATATTTGTAATGTTTACTCATTTCTGTGAGTGGGGAACCTTGCCTCTCTCTCTCTCTCCATATTCAAGTCATGTCTGTGTGGCAACTTCCATCATAATTTCCGCGCCAGTGCTCAGCGAGCCTTCTATTAACATAAATTGATAAACGCTTTTCAAATTACCATGTCACAATTGTTATACGCATCACTTGAAAAGCGTTCGTAACACTAATGCCCTTGACATAATATAGGAAATAAATAAATCATCAGTGAATAACCACAAGTCTAACGCATATATATTTTACGCATGAGTTATATAAAAAATAATACTGAAGTGTAATTTAGATCCGGCGTGTGAAGCACTGAGCGTAACATTACATATTGGTTCTCCATAGAGGTGGCACTTGGGCTGGACGGTAGAGCGACGGTCTCGCTTCATGCAGGTCGGCGTTCAATCCCCGACCGTCCAAGTGGTTGGGCACCATTCCTTTCCCTCCGGCCCATCCCAAATCCTTATCCTGACCCCCCTTCCAAGTGCTATATAGTCGTAATGGCTTGGTGCTTTCCCCTGAGAATTCCCGCCATAGAGGTCGGTGGGAGGGGAGACTGTTCCAACTGTCTCCTCTTCCTACTCCGAAAATTGATGAAGATTAAGCTACCCAAGAGGTGGCACGGGCATGAATAGCCCGTAATCCTCCTCCTCTAACTATGCTGAAGCTATCTATAGTGATTACTTCTTGCTGCCGTATTGAGAGTAGTGATTACTTCTTACTGCTGCATTGATGGTAGCAACTAATTCTTACTGTTGCATTGATGGTAGTGATGACTTCTTATGTAATTACTAGTGTTTACTAGTGTTCTAGTCTACCAGTGTTTACTTCTCAGTGATTACTAGTGTTACAATGAAGGTAGTGGTTCGTATAACTACTACAATGAAGGTGGTGGTGGCGCGTATTACTACTACACAGTAGAGGTTACAGTAACTTTCACCCGGGCCTACTTCTTACCGGTTACATAGGGACCACTCAGCCCCACCGAGCCACACACACATGGTGTCATCCTCTATAAATATACCTCACTAAACTTGTACAAACGAACTGACAATAGAGGTGTGGATAAGGTAGAAATACAGGTTAAGTTTGCACGGGACGAGAACGAGAGGACGCGCATGAGAGCACGCGGCTGAGCGCAGTGCGGCCAGGGTAAACTTAGCTAGAATTAGGGAAGTTGATGCCAAGAATCAAGAAAGTAAACAAAGGTTCCACGTACATCCCCTAATGTTTTAACCAAATGTGACTAGGAACGAAGGAATCCAGTCATTGGATTAGACGGAAGGCACAACCCAAGAGCTGAAGCTCGATCTATTAAAAAGGTAAACATACACACGCGTTAAGACATATAACAAAAGACATATCATGTAACGCTACACTCCCCGCTCTCTCTCTCTCTCTCACCTCCACCAGATAAGGTAACCTCCGTGTCGGCTAATGCCAACCTCTTCAAGACACCACCTGACACTAATTAACGGTTGTTTACCCATCCTTGGGTTGTTTAGTGAAGCTCCCGGTAGTTGGTTAGAGTTTGGAGCTGTCAATGTTGTCGTAACCTGGAACTTGTCAACGCAATGTATTTTGACAGAGGACAGGGTTGTGCTGCGGTGGTGGTAATGTTTGGGAGGAGAGTGCGGTTGCTGGCTGTGTGTGTGTGTGTGTGTGTGTGTGTGTGTGTGTGTGTGTGTGTGTGTGTGTGTGTGTGTAGCTCCGCTGGAATTATATTCACTTTTTTATGTTTGTCTTTCTCTCATCTTACTGTATCTTCTTCTTCACATCTTTATCTCATCCCCTTTTCTCTATTTCCTTCCTTGTTTCTCAGTTTCTCCCTTCCCCAACCTCTCTCGCTTACGGTAGCTGCAGGAAAAAGAGAAACTTCCACTTAAAGTTGTCACGTTAAACATGTAATCTTATACAACTCCACTCCGTAATAGCCGCCAGTTGCCGCAGGCATGCTTCTCTATTGCCACCACAACCACACACTACCACCACTACCACAACCACACACCACAACCACACACCACCACCACTACCACTACAATAATACACCACAACAACCAACTTACGCTCCAACACGCTCCATACACCACCATCACTACAACCACCATAACCACCACCATTACAACCATACCTTATCCTCATCTTCCCCCCCCCCTTACCTCATCTACCCCTCGCCTTCCCACTTGCCTAATGTTGATTCTACCTATTGTCTAACTTCTGCAGCTTCCGGGGATCAACGACCCCACGGCCCGGTCTGACCAGGTCTCCAAACTGCTGATAGTTGCTCAAAAACAATTTAAGTTTTAACAACTGTTGAACTTCAAGTTAGTGTATCTTGTGACATGTACATGAAATATATATAACAATAAAAATTAACATAATGATATTGATAATAATAAAAATAATAATAATAATAATAATAATAATAATAATAATAATAATAATAATAATAGAAAGAGGAAAGCGGAATAAAAATAAAGAATAATAAAAGAAAACGAGAAATCAGGAAACGGAATAAGAAAGAAAAAGAGTAAAAGTATAAATAAAATAAACATAAAAAGACTGTCAGCCAATGAAAATGAAACATTTCCTATGACAAGCCAATAAGAACGTCGATAATTTCGGTTAGCGTGTACAAAAAATAAAGTAAAAACTTGTTTAGCCAAATAGAAAGCAGCTGCTGCTACTACTACTAAGAGAACGAATGAGAATGCAGGAGAACACGCTCCAAGTTACTAATGAAGTTTGAGAAAGTGAGGGTGGGTGTGTGTGTGGGTGTAGAGGAGCAGGATGGTGTGTGGTGCATGCTAGAATACCACCTGTGTCTTGTCACTATGCTGCACTAGGCTGTTTTGTTGCTCTGGCTCTCTCACTCTCCTTCTCCCGCTCACTCTCACTTTCCCTCTCACTTTCCTTCTCACTCACTTTCACTCTTGTTCTCCCTGTCACTCCCTTTTGCTCTCGTTCTTGCTCTCACTCTCGTTCTCTCCCTCACTCGTTCTCGTTCTGGCCCTTGTACTTGCTGTATCTCGCGCTCAACACCAAACAAAAGTAAAATAACCCAAATGTTCGCATTCCGAAGCCAAAAAATAACAAGTTTTCGTATCACGTCGACCGAGAGTTAGTTGACCAAAGCCCTCCATCATGGTCGTCCCGTCACTAACAAAGAACACTGACCCAAAAATGGCGCTTGTTCATGCCCGTCCTGGAGAAAGTTGTTGTCGACCCGCGGTTGTCATCCTGCTCCCTGAACCCACATCTACCCCCACTGTCACCCACCCTCAACCCACGTCTACCCCCACTGTCACTCATCCTGAACCCACATCTACCCCCCTTCCTCTGTCACCCATACCTCGACTCTTCCAACCCCATAGCCTACTGAGACTGTCACATCTCAAACACAGTGTAAGATGTAAATCACCCGGATATTTTTCAGCACTGAGCGAATTACCAATAATTGCTATCTATCCATCAACAGTTGACCAGCGAGAGAATGTCAGGTTGGATAATAAGACATTATTGTCCAGCTCAAGAGGCTAGAGGCTCTCTAGCCTCTTGAGTTGGTAGCTAGGCTAGAGAGCCGCTTTCTTGAGCCCGTCCACCGCCCTCACCCCCTTAGGGCTTTTAAGGGCTCTCACTATTGTATTATATATCACTATCTCACTATTAAGGGTTGTATTCTTGTATTTACCAGGCGGAAAACTTAATCAAGTTGCATTTGGAAAAAATAATCTATGTAAATATTATAGGATAGAAATGTGTTTGTGTAAGCTGGTGGAATTTGGACTAATGTAATTGAAATAAGTCAAGTTACAACAAAAATGTAACAAAAATAATTGTGTTCTGCGGTCATTCACACTCACTGTTCTTACCTGCTGACATTCACACTCACTGTTCTCACCTGCTGACATTCACACTCACTGTTCTCACCTGCTGACATTCACACTCACTGTTCTCACCTGCTGACATTCACACTCACTGTTCTCACCTGCTGA
Source organism: Procambarus clarkii (assembly GCF_040958095.1). Taxonomy (NCBI): domain Eukaryota; kingdom Metazoa; phylum Arthropoda; class Malacostraca; order Decapoda; family Cambaridae; genus Procambarus; species Procambarus clarkii. The sequence continues at coordinate 17,258,571 of NC_091220.1, read as the reverse complement.
CATTCACACTCACTGTTCTCACCTGCTGACATTCACACTCACTGTTCTCACCTGCTGACATTCACACTCACTGTTCTCACCTGCTGACATTCACACTCACTGTTCTCACCTGCTGACATTCACACTCACTGTTCTCACCTGCTGACATTCACACTCACTGTTCTCACCTGCTGACATTCACACTCACTGTTCTCACCTGCTGACATTCACACTCACTATTCTCACCTGCTGACATTCACACTCACTATTCTCACCTGCTGACATTCACACTCACTGTTCTCACCTGCTGACATTCACACTCACTGTTCTCACCTGCTGACATTCACTCTCACTGTTCTCACCTGCTGACATTCACACTCACTGTTCTCACCTGCTGACATTCACACTCACTATTCTCACCTGCTGACGTTCACACTCACTGTTCTCACCTGCTGACATTCACACTCACTGTTCTCACCTGCTGACATTCACACTCACTGTTCTCACCTGCTGACATTCACACTCACTGTTCTCACCTGCTGACATTCACACTCACTATTCTTACCTGCTGACATTCACACTCATTGTTCTCACCTGCTGACATTCACACTCACTATTCTTACCTGCTGACATTCACACTCACTGTTCTCACCTGCTGACATTCACACTCACTATTCTTACCTGCTGACATTCACACTCACTGTTCTTACCTGCTGACATTCACACTCACTGTTCTTACCTGCTGACATTCACACTCACTGTTCTTACCTGCTGACATTCACACTCACTGTTCTTACCTGCTGACATTCACACTCACTGTTCTTACCTGCTGACATTCACACTCACTGTTCTTATCTGCTGACATTCACACTCACTGTTCTCACCTGCTGACATTCACACTCACTGTTCTTACCTGCTGACATTCACACTCACTGTTCTCACCTGCTGACATTCACACTCACTGTTCTTATCTGCTGACATTCACACTCACTGTTCTCACCTGCTGACATTCACACTCACTGTTCTTATCTGCTGACATTCACACTGTTCTCACCTGCTGACATTCACACTCACTGTTCTTACCTGCTGACATTCACACTCACTGTTCTTACCTGCTGACATTCACATTCACTGTTCTTATCTGCTGACATTCACACTCACTGTTCTCACCTGCTGACATTCACACTCACTGTTCTTATCTGCTGACATTCACACTGTTCTCACCTGCTGACATTCACACTCACTGTTCTTATCTGCTGACATTCACACTGTTCTCACCTGCTGACATTCACACTCACTGTTCTTATCTGCTGACATTCACACTGTTCTCACCTGCTGACATTCACACTCACTGTTCTTATCTGCTGACATTCACACTGTTCTCACCTGCTGACATTCACACTCACTGTTCTTATCTGCTGACATTCACACTCACTATTCTTACCTGTTGACATTTACAGGGAAGTGACAATTGGTTAAATAAATGGAAAACTGCCAGTGGAAATATTATTAAAAAATTAACATTAAAAGGAATATTTGAATTACTTTATATCATTTTTATAAGACTTTAGTGTTTACCCAAACTTGTTCTTCCGTAATATTTAGTAATTGTTTGCATGTAATAATAATAATAATAATTAATAATAATAATAATAATTAATAATAATAATATTATTTTTATTATTATCTGATTGTCTCAATAAACGTATCTCAACTTGAATGAGAATAAAGTAACTCTTAAATTTATGTTTAATTTAGGCTACCAAACATAATTTACAGAATGTAGCCATTGTGAATCTACATTATCAGTGGAAGTTATTGGGTTTTGGAATTCATCATAAAAACATTAATGAGTATTTAAGAGAGTTAATCTTACATTAGATAGATACCTTGAAGGATATACAGACGATGAGATGAATGAACATGACGTCATTAAGTTTAGAAAAGGATTAGGATGGTGGGTCACGTGATTATAACTTGTAGTGGCTAAATCTAGTTATTATAATAAATACACGTTCCATACAAGGTACAGCGTTTGCCACTCTGCACCAAAATTATAACTATTCTGAGCATTTGTCGTAAATCATATAACCAGCCGTGTCCCCCATGCATTCTTATTACAAAAACACATTTATACCTATATATCTGTATTAACATATATACTATAAAACTGATTTGTGTCGAGATCTCATTGTATGGTGTTTGACCCAGACTAAGGCTAAGATACCGGTTTGGGCTAGGAAGAAAGATAGCAACAATGTGAGTAAGGGATGTTGGCTTCAAGGTCGGCCACCACGTATCATAGCAATGCTCCCACTAGTACAAATATACTCGAAGGATAGATTTAGAAAAAAAATTTACGATATGCCCAGTCAGACGCTATGAAGAAATTGAAGTAGCATATTGTGTGCATAATTCTGCTCACATGCTGTGGACACTCACTTATGGTTTGTACATGAAACCACAGATGTTGTGGTGAGTTATTGATAGCAAATGTTCATTGTTTAGAAAATAATGTGATGTTTTACCTAGCCGCAGGTAAAAAAAAAAACACCACTCGTTTTCAATTAAGCAAAATTAATGTTTACACATGTCTTTTGTCTTGTAATTAACAAAGTTTGCGCTTACGTTATAAAACTTAATCGATATTGCACTTATATTACACATAATTGCTACATTTTGCACAATTCATAGATAACTTGTATTATTCGTAGTACATAGAACGTCGCATTTAGCTCGTATACGTTACATAAGGCAAGGAATTGTTCTATTAGAAAATGGAATATTTAATAATAGATACACATACGAAATTTAACACTACTAAATTTCTCAGATACAAAATACGTCCTAAGTTTTAAATATAATTTCTACTTTTCTATGACCTTCTAAATATAATTTCTACTAATTTTTGACATATATCGTAGAACATCACAATCGTACCGCGAAATTGTATTAATATACCCGTGTGTTAAATCTGTTTACATCAGCTGATAAAAACATTATTACATCTGCTGACACAAACACACGTGTTCTATCAGCTGATGTAAACATACAAGTGTTCCATTAGCTGACATAACCACACAAGTGTTCCATCAGCTGACATAACCATACAAGTGTTCCATCAGCTGACATAACCACACAAGTGTTCCATCAGCTGACATAACCACACAAGTGTTCCATCAGCTGACATAACCACACAATTGTTCCATCAGCTGACATAACTACACAAGTGTTCCATCAGCTGACATAACTACACAAGTGTTCCATCAGCTGACATAACCACACAAGTGTTCCATTAGCTGACATAACCACACAAGTGTTCCATCAGCTGACATAACCACACAAGTGTTCCATTAGCTGACATAACCACACAAGTGTTCCATCAGCTGACATAACTACACAAGTGTTCCATCAGCTGACATAACCACACAAGTGTTCCATCAGCTGACATAACCACACAAGTGTTCCATCAGCTGACATAACCACAGTGTTCAGTCAGCTGACATAACCACACAAGTGTTCTATCAGCTGACATAACCACAGTGTTCAGTCAGCTGACATAAACACACAGTGGTCAGTCAGCTGACATAACCACAGTGGTCAGTCAGCTGACATAAACACACAGTGGTCAGTCAGCTGACATAACCACAGTGGTCAGTCAGCTGGCATAACCACAGTGGTCAGTCAGCTGACATAAACACACAGTGGTCAGTCAGCTGACATAAACTCACAGTGGTCAACAAGCTGACATAAACACACAGTGGTCAGTTAGCTGACATAAACACACAGTGGTCAGTCAGCTGACATAAACACAGTGGTCAGTCAGCTGACATAAACACAGTGGTCAGTCAGCTGACATAAACACAGTGGTCAGTCAGCTGACATAAACACACAGTAGTCAGTCAGCTGACATAAACACACAGTAGTCAGTCAGCTGACAAACACACAGTGGTCAGTCAGCTGACATAAACACACAGTGGTCAGTCAGCTGACATAAACACTGGGACTAAGTGTACATATTGTTTACGGTTGCAGAAAGCGCGCGCATCTGTCACGTGTGTGGGAGCACATTATATACTAGTTTTAGTGCTGTCAGCCTAATGTAGCTGACCGCTACACCACAAGAAGTGTAATGGCTGCCTGTCTAAGGGGGGATAGGAGTAGGTCCATATGTCTCTCTTCCTTGTGATCCATGCGATGTGTGAGTACTGTTAAGCAATGTCTCATTTATAAGGCGCTACCAGGGTAGGTGAGGCTTTTGGGGGAAGCCTACCTTCTCTATTCTCCTGGATAATGTGTGTAATAATTTTGGGTGTTTGATGTGTCTCGGGGAATATGCAGGTATTGTATTTATCTTGCACAGGCCTTCAGTACATAGCTAGGCGCTCTTGTGGTAATACTGGTTTGAGTTTGAGTTTATATACGGCGGATTTGTGACAAAATGTTTGTGGGTTTCTATCCAAATTCTCGCTAATTTGTGAAAATTTTCTGGGTATATACCTAATTTTTAGGAATTTTTAGGCCTATGTAAATATCAGAAGCTCTGCAATCTTATTCTCTAGAGCTATTATCCTTGATTTATTGAATATTGCAGAAGCAAAGAAAGGAGTGGACCTTATTTGAAGCTTGTTTATATATAATCTACCGCTGGTCCGAAGCCTATAAAATATATAGTTGGCGGGCCAGTGTGGTCTTGACCGTTATACTTTAACTCTAGAACACAACAACTTGTCTCGTCTCTTTAAGATTTTGCTTAAAAGCCATTTATGTCAATTCAGAGGGATCGTATCTCAATTAAGGAAACAACTCTTGTCTTATCTGCTGGGGCTCACATCTTAAAGAAGTAGGTCTACATTCTTATCTAAACAGTCCGAAGGGTTAGTTCTTATAGATGGTAATTATATATATCGTCTAGCAGGCATGTGTTTGTGGTCGGTGTATAGACATACTCTCATTATTGATCCTGTATTGTTAACAAACACTCAGATACGTAGAAACCATTTTATACTCACACCAACATTACGAGTTATATTATTGTCTTGCACGAGAGATTTAGCACATGGTACACCGTGGCCACACTCGTATCTTGCGCGGGCGTGGCTTTGGTTACACTCAAAGTCTTCCTGGGAATAAGCTTGGCGACGGCGCAGACACCGAGCGCACACTCCTTCCTGCGCCGAGTCTAGGCGGCTTGTGACTACACTGAGAGTCTGCTGCTGCTGCTGGGCTGAGGGGAACATCCCTCTCCCCTTCTCTCCCCCCACACAAACCCCCTCCCCCCGGAACCTCACCAACGTGCCGGACCAAACCTCTTTCACAACGAGCTACGCCATCACCGAGAGAAAGTGGTTTAGATTCAGACCCGTCCGGCGATCTGATTGGTGAAAGTTCCAGCGGCTCCAGACCTGCCCAGTATGGGGGCGGGGAAGAGGAAGGTGGGCGCCGCCACCGCTATGGTTACCTGGGTATGTGAAAGTCGGATAAAAAACTTTTGCTATAATTTTTTGTTCTTTTCTAGATATAGCGAGTTATATTTAAGCCCTGACCTCCATGGAAAGAAAACGCGCCGCAGGAGGCGGAGAAGGGGGGCCATCGACCCTCGCTGAGAGGGAAAGTCATGGAGCACAGGAGCTAGGGCGGGGGTGGTCTTGTTTACATAATGACGCGAGAATTCGGGCGGACACACCCAAGGCTCCTCAAGGTTATCCGTGACACTGCCGCTGGAAACTTAGCTTTCGTAAAGACAATGCTCTTTTACTGAAAAGGTCGCCGAGTACGGCAGGGTGGAACCTTTGTGATGCAGGCGGGAGTTCTTGTAAAGCTGTTGACAATCTTTACCAGCTGGTGACGTTCACCTTGACTACACAACACATTATACTGGAGTTTTCTTAAGCTTTTCTTAAGTTTTACCCACGCCGCTCAGTTGCCGGATGCGTGTGCCAATTAGCTTGACCCGTCTGTCCTTGCTCGCGACCTGTGCTCCCCCATTGACGGACAAAACACTCAAGCTAACACAAACCTCCACAAGTCAATATTTACACCACACCCCAAACCGCCGTGTAAAAGAATACTCCCGTCAGCCTAATAACATTACAGGCTCACCATAGCCCGTGCTACACGGACATTTCGTTCTGAGTAGCTCAATCTTTAACAACAACAGCCTAATATACGGGCTCACCATAGCCCGTGCTACATGGACACTTCGTTCTGAGTAGCTCAATCTAAAACAACATCCTAATATCCAGCCGACGAGACAAAGGCTTCAAGACCGAGCAACGAGTGCTGTGGAATCTATGTAAATATCACTTGAGATTAATCTTCACTCCATTAAAATACTGTGTCTGTATTAAAGAAAGGATAAAGCCTCGAGGTGCCAATCTATACACCAGTATTATTAACATATATACTCTGAAATATACTGCAAATTAGTAAGAAGAAATAAGGAAGCGATTACTGAAACACCTATGAAGGTGTGTGTATATACTCACCTAGTTGTGCTTGCGGGGGTTGAGCTCTGGCTCTTTGGTCCCGCCTCTCAACTGTCAATCAACTAGTGTACAGATTCCTGAGCCTACTGGGCTCAATCATATCTACATTTAAAACTGTGTATGGAGTCAGCCTCCACCACATCTCTGCCTAAATCTAACGTCCCTGTGGCTCATTTCGCTACTAAGTTTCCATCTGTGTCCCCTTGTTCGCGTACTACCCGTGCTAAATAGTTTATATTTATCTACTCTGTCAATTCCTCTGAGAATTTTATAGGTAGTGATCATGCCTCCCCCTAACTCTTCTGCTTGCCAGTGTCGTGAGATTTAGTTCCAGTATTCTTTTGTTTGTTTGTGTGTGTGTAATTACCTAAGTGGAGTTACAGGATGAGAGCTACGCTCGTGGTGTCCCGTCTTCCCAGCACTCTTTGTCATATAACGCTTTGAAACTACTGACGGTCTTGGCCTCCACCACCTTCTCACCTAACTTGTTCCAACCGTCTACCACTCTGTTTGCGAAAGTGAATTTTCGTATATTTCTTCGGCATCTGTGTTTAGCTAGTTTAAACAGATGTGTGTGTGTAATTAACTAAGTGTAGTTACATGGTGAGAACTAACAACTTGACCTACAAAGAACGTCGCATTTCGCTTGTATGCGTTACATACGGCCAAAAATTGTCGTACTAGAAAATGGAAGCGGCTGGCGAAAATGACGTACTCTCGTTTTCTGTTTTGGGTCCTCTGGTAGGTTAGAAGAGGGCACTTTACATTGACCATTTCCTTGACGTTGGGGAACCTTAGGAGGACGGGGGGTTGATGGTCCTAAAGTCCAACTCAGAACCAAGAGTTCAGCTTGAGGACAAATTAAGGATCCTAGACCACATCCCTTGAGGATTGAACACGCTTTGTCTCCTATATCACTATAGTGTGGTATAAGGAGGCCTGGTTGGGGACCGGACCGCAGGGACGTTGAGCCCCGAAATCATCGCTAGGTATCCCATGACTCAGCGATGAGCTCACTAGCAGTTATAGAATACATTTACTCCCTCTCTCCTTTACTCCTGGGAGCCGGTCGGCCGAGCGGACAGCACGTGGGACTTGTGATCCTGGGTTCGATCCCAGGCGCCGGCAAAGAAACAATGGGCAGAGTTTCTTTCACCCTATGCCCCTGTTACCTAGCAGTAAAATAGGTACCTGGGTGTTAGTCAGTTATCACAGGCTGCTTCCTGGGGGTGGAGGCCTGGTCGAGGACCGGGCCGCCGGACACTAAAAGCCCCGAAATCATCTCAAGATAACCTCCCCTCATCCCCAGTATTTAATTCACAGTAATTTTCACCTTCCTGGCGTCCCCACTCCATCATCTATTATGACAATATCACAATTTTCATATTAACTTAAGGAAATTGTCAGAAATAGAAAGCAGATATCCGTTTGATTGAAGGTTATCATCAAGCATCAAGACGACCACCACCTTCTTCGCGGCGGCTCTCAATGATCTGTCTTTCATCTTGTTATTAGTTTTTCTCAAGAAACTTTCTCTTCCAGAATCCATCTCAAATACAACACTTACTCCTCATACGTCAAATATTTCCAAGCGCGCATTATCGAGCTAGCAGGTCAAGTTTCTACCTATTTGACGCTTCTCGCCTATTTTGTTTTCCTTATAGTTATAAGAATCAATACTTCCTGGAACCTACTGTAAGAAGCAGGGCTTCCTGGACCGGCGCCACTGTTGATAATGATCATTAATGTCACTGTTGCTCAGCGGGGTTACCATTTACGGAGGAGTGTTGGTGGTAACCGCAGCATCACTAGCCTCACACACACACACCATAAAGCAACAGCTGTAGCTTGTCACCAGTCTACACACCAATGTCACCAACCTCACACTGTAATATACTGCCTGCTGGGGTGTACGTGTTGAAGTGTCACTAATTGTATAAGTTTATTATGTAAATACTGCTCAGTATAACTAATGCTATCGACTTTCCCTGCCCGCCAAGCATCTAAAACGCAAGAACTTTTGTAAGGTTTATAACGGATATGACCCTCCTCGACCTCTTGAATATTTGGCTCAGTAGAGACAGTCAAGGGTGTTGCTTGCCACCAGTTTCGAAGAGTGTAGTAAAAGACACATCGAACACTTTATGTAGGGCATACGTAAATCTGTGTATCTATGTATTTACGTATGTAGGTTAGTTTAGCATTTTAAAAGCACCGAATCACCTTCAGTGGTTGAGTGTTCAATAAACCCTTGAAATATATGTTTAACACATCTCTAACCCTGTCCATGGAGGACAGAAGAAAATGTATATATGCTGGTTAGCATTGTGAATGTGTGGCCACGTCTGTGGTAGAAAATAATAATAATAAAAAAACAACTCAATACACACCTGCTACATAGCTTTCCCGGCTTGGTGCCTTCTTTTGATAATTAGTTACTCTCAATACACATCTCTACACTTCTCATCAACTTCAACACTGCAGTGGCGACCTAAATTGAAGACAACATTGTTAAAGAAGCAAGATCTCTGTTACTTCTCTCTCTTTCTAAGAGAAAGAGAAAAGACAATTGAGAATACAGAAGACGTAGGGAGAAAGTATATATTGCCAGTCGTCCTTGCACGACACAAGAGCCACGTCTTTAAGACTTTCCCTGTAATGATGTGTGTATTAGTGGATTACTGGCTCACTATAGCCTCGCGCAAGACCCACAATTAGAGGCATAGGCTATTGCTTGCCGGCCTGCTTTGATCTAGCAAGTATTACAGAACAGCTGGCTGCTGTAATCATTACAATGTTATTACAGCACCCTGCTGCAATATTTAATGGAACAACTAATACAGCAACTGTCTATGTTTGATATATATATATACTTATACTAATTAGATCAAAGAAGCCTAACCTAACACGGCTGTATTCTATCATTACTTCCCTCGTCACTGTCCGCTAACCATGGCTCCAAGAGTTTCTTTCCTCATTAAGTCATTTACATATATTAGGAACAGTATGGGTCCTGGAAATATGTCTTGTGGAACATGTTTGAACACTTCTCACACTTCCTGGCAGGTATTTTACCTGCCAGGTTTAATGTTTCCAGTCACTCCATCATTATTTTCCATAGCCTCCGGTGGGACAAGACTGGTAATCTATGAAAAACTATGTATACCAATCATTCTCGTTCCTAACTGATCGTGTGTGTGCGTTGTTGACAATTTTAATTTATAGTTCATATTCTATTCATAGGAATTAAAGTTACTTTATAGAGAGGTTAAGGGGGAAATGGAATTTTTAGGGTAAAGAGCCAAGCCATCACGACTATATAGCACTGGGAAGGGGTCAGGATATGGATGTGGGATGGGACGGGGGGAAGAGAATGGTGCACAACCACTTTGGGACGGTCGGAGATTGAACTGCGACCTGCATGAAGCGAGACCGTCGCTCTACCGTCCAGTCCAAGTGGAGCTGGACTTGTATAAACTAAAATATCATTTATTCAATTACATTAATTAGGAGTGGAAACGGCAGGGGGTATGAGGAGTATAGATGAAGGCCAACCATGCCAGCCAACCGGCATGGTTGGCCGGACATACTGCCTGCTTGCCTGCCAGAACCAACTTTCACTTTCCTGGCTGACCGCTCTCAATCTTGCCGCTCTTAAACTAAATGTCAACACTATCCAGCGAGCAGTCATTGTTTAGTGTGTGGCCATATATGTACTGTTCTGCCTGTAAACGCCGCCAAGTCATTCCACTTTAACACACTTCAAGCCTCCTGCGTCTGGAGGAAAATTTAAGTCATTGTACAGGGAAACGAATTAGGGTTTAAAACAATGCTTGGACATTTGGAGCAGGTTTGCCAGCCAGGAAAGTAACGTTACGTCACAACGCAACTGTAACAGTAGTTCCATAGATACTGTTGCTTTCCAGGCGTTGGCAACACAACAGCACTTTTTTTATACAAGCAGGTACATTAGGTTTATAGGCGTAATTTGTAAGAACACAGGTATCCACATAATTACGACTGAGCGAAGGAACGATGCTCACCCACTAAGGACCATCAGGAATGGAAAGCTGACTGTACAAAAAGCGAGGCTGTCACTTTAAATATCAATCCAAGTGGAAGTTTTTTTTTACTTGGCGTTGGGCAGAAGGCCCATCAGCCTCTGGAGGGTTATTAATTCCACCACAATAGCTCACTGACCTACCAGTTAGTATAGCATAATAAGTCAAGAACAATCATTGTATATACACAAACATACGGTGGAATACATCTCAGGGAAGTGGATAGACTCGAACGCAGTTATATATAAACACTGGAATTTAAATTATCGTCATTAACAATTATACTATAACCCTGAGGTAATTTGTTGTATTAGTCAGGAGCTGAATACTTTTTCCTTCAGGTAGTGTTGGGTGTTGACCGCAGGCAGGTACCGGCCCACGACCAGGTGTGTGGTAGTGCCGACCAGGTATGCGGTCTTGGCGGCCAGGAATGTGGTACTGGCAAGCTTATGTGGTATTGACAAAATATGTGAGCTTGACAACTAGGTATGTGATCTTGACAACCAGATATGTTGTTGTCTTGACGACCGGATATACTGTATGTGGGTTGGAACCAACTGCTGGCAGGGCATCGAACTATTTACAGGGTGTGGAACAACCGCATTGCAGTATAGAACAAATATTTGCAGAGTGTGGAACAACTATGTACTTGCAGGGTGTGGAACAACCATGCACTGGCAGGGCGTGGAACAACCGCTTGCAGGATGGATTGGAGTCAATGGGTGGAACAAGGCTGAACAAAAAACGAAAGGGCAGATGGTGAACCATGGAGTTGTGTGTGGAACCAAAAGTCAAGGATGGAACGGCTAGTGGTACCATGTGAAGCCCATGAGTGAGGTAGAGCAGCAGTGAAGGTTTGAAGTTTTCACCACTAAGACGTGGAGACAGCAGTCACATTATACTTGGAAAGGTCAGTCGTACTGCGGGCTCACCATAGCCTGTGCTACTTGGAGCTCCTTGTTCCGGGTAGCAAATCTTAAACAACAACCTAATATTAACCACAGCCTCTGCTGAATTAAGGGGTAACTCCACCAGAACAAATATACCCGTTAAACAAGACACATTTTATAGGAAATTATATTAATTACTAGAATTGTCATTATTATGTTGTTAGCAAGGTATTGTTAAACTAACGTTAAATAATAGCATAGTAGAATATATATTAAAACTCCAGATGATTCAACTCTTTTTGAGCTAACCAACTCATAGGACTAAAAGCGCCAAGTCAGCAGTTTGGAATAGACTAAATCATTTTCATCACTTACTGTAAGTATTAAGTTTTTGGTTGATGGGACCTGACGCGGAGTATAGAGACAACTATATGTACCCTACACATACATATTATATATATATATATATATATATATATATATATATATATATATATATATATATATATATATATATATATATATATATATATATATATATATATATATATATATACTGTATATATATTAGATAAGAGGACTGTATATTACGTAAGAAGCCATTTGGCCAGGTCATGTCTGATGACTAGCTGGTGAACTCGTGTGTGACGGAGAAAATCCAATATATTATGACAATGGCAACTGTTGTCAGTTCAGCACGCGACGCGTACACCAAATAGCATAATGACAGGACATATGAGAGATAACTTATGAGTATTGTGGGCGATATGTAACGTTTATAAGTGAGGGAGGCTCGGTGTTAGGTTGGTCAAATAATATTCAGGTTGCTGTAAGTTAGTGACCAAACACAACCAACTTACTAAAATACGAATGTATGAAACACTCACTGCTCATCCTCTAAAGTGTACTTTGTATGTATTAAACTCTGAACTGTAATGCCAATCCTGGCCTTAAACGCTTCCTTGAAGGTTGTAACAAAACTATACCTATGAACGGTATAGGTTAAGCAATAATTGTAATTAAGAAGCAATAAGATGCTTATCTTAACATACTAAGAAGGTTAGGTGAGGTCGGTGTTTTCTATGAAGCTTTTCAAGGTAAACTAAAATATTCACAATCAATTAATATGTCACATATACACTTATTAAATAAGCTAATGTTGACTATAAGCAAGTGCGAGAACGGGGTTGCAGAACCCATGGGGCCCCACTAGAAACAAATTTCTATTTGATATCCCAAGAGTGGGACTTAACCAAACTAGAAATGCTCCGTAAATGAAGGGACCAAAAATGTTGACTGGTCTTCCCTATCATGTCAAACACTGCCCCTTCTCTTAACCAACTTAAGATAAAAACTAAGTACCACCTAATCCACTCCATGTAACCAGCCTAACCTCCTAAAGTCAATCTGTCTTGCTAATATTAAACATTAATGATTAATGACTAAATTGCAAAGTTGCTTATATCTCCCATGTATAGGCTAAAAAAAATGTAATCGGTCTGTTTATTTATTTAAAATTACTATCTGCTCATCTGTTGCAGTTGCTGTTGTTAATTCAACATGTAATTATTGTCATTTTTTCTTCTACTTCAGTTCAATTGATGCTTTTGATCTCAATTAGTCATAAGTCTTAGTTTACAAGTTTCCCCCCATAACTTGCCCGTAACGCTGTGCGCATTAGTGGCTTTAGGCTTCGTATATACTTGCTCTCTAGACATCCAACATTCTGTTATTAACTCAATACTTTTACCTAAATAAACTATTTATTTATTTATTTATTTATTTATTATTTATTTATACTCACCATTAGATACTCAAGTCTACGTCATCCACATAGCAGCGTTGAAGTGACTGACTGGAACTGCTGTCAAAGTATTTTGAAACACGCAGACAATTGTCTCAAGCTAAAAGCTTAGAGTGCTGAGACCATCCCATGGCATGGTTTCCCACCTGCATGAGGGCAAGTGTGTGTAGAACGTTGGGTGTAGTTACACTTATCACAACATTCAGACACAACTTTACACTTTACACTACATTTTCCAGCACGTCCTGTTGCCCGTTCCCGGCGTCACTAAACTGATGTATTATATTGCCTGAACCTAACCTAATCGACGACCAGCCCCCGTTTTCAGACCGAGTCCATTCCATCCAGCGGTCGTCCCCAAAGGCGCATTCAACAATTTTAACATGCTGTTCAGTTATAATAGGAATTTTCTCAAATATAAATTAATATTATTTTATATCAGCATATTGTGCATATTTAGACACTGGTTAGGTGTTTAGGTCCTGTTGACGATTATTTGTATGTGTACAACCCGTCCTCGACTCAAGTCCATTACATTCAGCGGTCAACCCCACAGACGCATTCATAAATTTTAACATGCTGTTCATTCAAAACGGGAATTTTCTCAAGTATAAATTAATATTATAATATATTGGCATATTGTGTATATATAGGCATAGTATAGGTTAGGTTAGGTGTTTAGGTTCTGTTGGCGATTATTTGTATTTGTAGTACGTGGGTGAAGCATTTACAGCGTTGTGATTCGAACAAAATTCGTCAGTGAAGCACTTGTTCCGGATATGTTCGAACGTCAGCAGTTGTGAGTCGTGTGTAAACCGTTTTTCATTCATAAACAGGGGGTTTGGCGGGTGCATGGAATCCCTTTTGGATCTTTGTTTGGAGGACGGGCTGATGTGTAGTACGTGGGTGAAGCATTTACAGCGTTGAGGTTCGAACAAAAGTCGTCAGCGAAGCACTTGTTCCAGAAGTGTTCGGACGTCATCAGTTGTGAGTCGTGTGTATACCGTTATACAGGTATACACACTATACAGGTATTATATAGGTTATACAGGTATTATAACTATACGCAAACCTCTAATTACTACGCAAATTTATGAATGCGTCTTCGGGCCTGGGCCAGATTCACGAAGCAGTTACGCAAGCACTTACGAACCTGAACATTTGTTCTCAATCTTTGGTAGCTTTGTTTACAATTATTAAACAGTTAATGAGCTCTGTTGTTATTGTTGTAAACACCACCAGGAGGCTGTTTATAACAATAACAACAGTTGATTGGGAAATTTTCATGCTTGTAAACTGTTTAATAAATGTAACCAAAGTCGTCAAAGATTGAGGAAAGATGTACAGGTTCGTAAGTGCTTGTTTAACAGCTTCGTGAATCTGGGGGCGAGGAGTGTCAGACACGCCTCCCTCTTCACCTGTGGTGGTCACAATAGACCCTTGAAAGAAGAGAGTTAAACACTCTCGCAACATTCTTGGTCTTAAACATGAACAAATCCACAAGGGCCGTGACGAGGATTCGAACCTACGTCCGGGAGCATCATTTGCTCCCGGACGCTTCATTTGATGCATCACGCTATTGTGATTTCTGTGTGTGATCTTAAACACGTGTTGCTGTATGCTATTAGGCAGGAACTATTTCATCTAATTGTCTTATAGCGGAGTAGTCTACGTCGTTAGCCGACACCCTAGGATTCGTGTGTTTGGCGAGTGATTGTTCCCACTTCTTCCCCAAGTGACGAAGAGCACCAGAAATATAGAAAAAGATTCGTGCTATAATCATTGATAGATTGGTATGTTCGAAACCAATACCCTTTTGGTTATATTCAATAACACACAAGTCTACAAGACTGCTTGCCAAATGGTCTAGGATAGTGGTCCCCTCTGTTAAATAACTCCCATTTAATATAATATTTCTTATGTTTTTCTTCACTGTCGGGGGTAGTTGAAAAATTAACTCTCCAAAGTTCATTTTCACTATTTATGGTAAATGTTTATTTACCCGAATATAGGGGCACTATTTTCGGTATATGTAGAAATAATAATAATTATTATTATTATTATTATTATTGTTATTATTATTATTATTGTTATTATTATTATGCAAGAGGGACAGTTGGTGAGTGTATGTGAGGAGTGGCGGGAAGTGCGTCATTCACCGTTCAAGAACGCTCTTCCTCTGACGAGATATCCGGATCTCACTCCGTGAAGGTCGCGAACTTTCATCTTCCAAATGATGGTGATACACCTGCTTTCCCCAGGATTTATATGGTGATATCCTTATTTCCTCGGGGTTTATATGGTGATATCCTTATTTCCTCGGGGTTTATATGGTGATATCCTTATTTCCTCGGGGTTTATATAGTGAGGAAATACTTTCTTCAGGCTTAACACGGCAAATAAGAAATTACCAGGAGGTAACGAGCCTAGAAGACTATTTAGCACAATGACCAATTCTTAGATGTCTTTCAAGACGCCAGTACGATAGCATAAAAACACAAGACGAACGATGATATAAAATTATCCAAGGAATTTAGCGAGAGAAAAGGGAGTTACAGCCCCGCTCCTGTGCCAGGTAAGTCCACTACGGGCTCACCATAGCCCGTGCTACTTTGGAACCCTTGTTCTAAGTAGCTGAATCTAAAACAACAAATTATCGAGAAAAAATGACTCGACATAACATTGGTAGAGCAAGATCAGAACATTTTATGAGAACACGAGAGAGAGAGAGAGAGAGAGAGAGAGAGAGAGAGAGAGAGAGAGAGAGAGAGAGAGAGAGAGAGAGAGAGAGAGAGAGAGAGAGAGAGAGAGAGGGGGGGGGGAGAGAGAGAGAGAGAGAGAGAGAGAGAGAGAGAGAGAGAGAGAGAGAGAGAGAGAGAGAGAGAGAGAGAGAGAGAGAGAGAGAGAGAGAGAAGAGAGAGAGAGAGAGAGAGAGAGAGAGAGAGAGAGAGAGAGAGAGAGAGAGAGAGAGAGAGAGAGAGAGAGAGAGAGAGAGAGAGAGAGAGAGAGAGAGAGAGAGAGAGAGAGAGAGAGAGGCTTCTGAGGCATCAAGATGGTGGGGTCTTCTTGTCTGATGACTGAGGATATTAACTATGGGTTACTATTTTACCTCGCTCTGTCTCTGTGTGTGTCTTGTTATGTTCCTTATCTATCTCCTTTTCTGACTTCACTATTTCATTTCTATGTCTCTCTCACTTTCTTTTAAATTTGTTGTCTCTCTGGTTTGCTTCGGATTCTTTGTCTGCTTTGTTGTTTGTACTATAATAACACAGACGGTGATAGTTTTAATAACAAAAATTGTTTTTCAATTGTTGAGAGATGGAGTCCCACACCCCTGCTGATATTTAATATCCATACCCCTTGGGGGGTATGGATACCCCTGGGGGGTATGGATACCCCTGGGGGCTCTACACCGTCTAGTATCACCAACTTTCTCTTTCTAAAGGACGCAAAAACACGGAATAGCTTTACCTGCCCCGACCCTGCCTCCCGCTTTCTCCATGGACACCAGAGTCCCTACATACCAAGCTTGCGATGTCGCAGCCCCTGCCAACACTGTGGTACACTACCACACACAGTAGTAGTAGTAGTGGTAGTAGTAGTAGTAGTGGTAGTGGTAGTAGTAACAGTAGTAGTAGTAGTAGTAGTTGTAGTAGTAGTAGTAGTAGTAGTAGGCATCTATATAGATATAGTATAGGAAGATATATAGGAGATATAATATAGGAACTAAGGTAACACCATCTGTCGTTAGTGCTGATGTTCATATCTCTCTGTCTGTCTCTCTCTCTCTCTGTCTCTGTCTCTGTTCTCTGTTTCTGTTTCTGTCTCTGTCTCTGTCTCTCTGTCTCTCTCTCTGTCTCTGTCTCTGTTCTCTGTTTCTGTTTCTGTTTCTGTCTCTGTCTTTGTCTCTGTTCTCTGTTTATGTCCCTGTCTCTCTGTCTCTCTCTCTCTCTCTCTCTCTCTCTCTCTCTCTCTCTCTCTCTCTCTCTCTCTCTCTCTCTCTCTCTCTCCTCTCTCTCTCTCTCTCTCTCTCTCTCTCTCTCTCTCTCTCTCTCTCTCTCTCTCGGACAGGAAGTGGTGTGTGTGTAAGCGAAGGTGAGAATGGAAGGGGAAGGAATGGGAGAAGGAGAGGGAAGAAGAAGGCATGTAACCCAAGGACAGGGCCGGAGACGGGTGTGGGACGGGAAATTGCAGACGGGAGAGGGGAGGAGACGAACAGGAGCCACTGACCACTTTCTCAAGTGCTTATTCCCACCACCTGTTCCCCACCGCCTCGTCACCCCCACCCCACTACCCCACCTCCATGTTAACCCTACTCCAACCACCTCCCTGAAGGGTGTTGACCCTGTATATACACCATGGTGAGTCTACGGGCTCACCATAGCCCGTGCTACTTGGAACTCTTTATTCCAGGTAGCGAATCATAAACAACAACCATGGTGAACAAGCTGTTGCAATGGCCGCCTGCAACGATGGTTGAACAAAGACAATCAATCTAGGTTATCTTGAGATGATAACACGGGGCATTTTAGTGTCCCCGCGGCCCAGTCCTCGACCAGGACTCCACCCCCCAGGAAGCAGCCCGTGACAGCTGACTAACACCCAGGTACCTATTTTACTGCAAGGTAACAGGGGCATAGGGTGAAAGAAGCTCTGCCCATTGTTTCTCGCCTGCGCCTGTGATCGAACCCAGGACCACAGGATCACAAGTCCAGTGTGCTGTCCGCTCGGCCGACCGGCTCTCTATCTAAAACAGATCTTTGACACCGACCTTTGAATCGTCAAGATCCTCAGGGATGAAGCTGTCATGTCGAAGTGAAGCTGTGTGGACGAAGCGGCCTCAAGGTCAACCTCTGAAGCATCAATGGACCTCCATCACTGCCCAACAATGACTTGTACTGTTCTCCAACACGTTCTCATCTTCCTCATATATATTTAACCACTTAGAATCACAATATCTTCTCTATTTTCTTCCCTGGTTCTATAGTCTTTCTCCCACCTGACGTGTTCCTATAATAATAATAATAATAATAATAATAATAATAATAATAATAATAATAATGATAATAATAATAATAATAATAATAATAATAATAATAATAATAATAATAATAATGATAATAATAATAATAATAATAATAATAATAATGTTTATTCAGGTAAAAGTACAAACATACAAAATGAGTGACAAACAGAATGTTGGGTTTGAGAGCTGCTGTATACTATGCCTAAAGCCACTAATACGGACAACGTTTCGGGCAAGATGTGGACAATTACCTAAATAAATGACAAACTAATTGATATCAAAACAGTGAATTAGATTGAAAAAACGGAAAAAATAAAAAAAAGAGTGACAATAGTTATATGTTGGATGGAACAGCAGGAATTGCAACAGATCAGTAGAAGTAATTTTAACTAAATAAACAGACTAAAACAAAATTATACATGTTTTGAACAAGTTTATACCTGGAAAATATCAGCAGTTATACAAGTTGGTCAATAATTAGTTTTGTTTGATAATAGCAAGACATGGGCTGACATTTAGGAGGTAAAGTAGGTTACATGGAGTTTATTAGGTAGAACTTAGCTTTTATATTTAACTGATTGGGAGATGGGCAGTCTTTGACATGATTGGGATGGTCATTCCACATTTTGGGTCCATTGATTTGCAGATCATTTCTAGTTTGGTTCAAGCGTACTCTTGCAATATCAAATCGAAATTTGTTTCTTATGTGGGGCCCCATGGGTTCTGTTATAACATTCTAGGAAGCGTTTAAGGTCAGGATTGGCATTACAGTTCAGAAATTTAAATGTATAGAGTACACTTGAGAGGATGAGCAGCGACTTAATATCTAACATATTCAAAAATTTAAGTAAGGGTACTGAGTGCTGTCTGGGGCCAGAGTTTGCTATTGTTCTAATAGCAGATCTGTGTTGAGTAATAAGAGGACGTAGATGAGTTTGGGTAGTAGAACCCCAAGCACAGATACCATAATTGAGATAAGGATAGATGAGAGTAATAGAGCGTTACAAGGGCAGGGCGAGGTACATAATATCTGAATTTAACACAAAATGCCAACTGTTTAGGAACTTTTTTTAGTTATATTTTGAATATGTCCCTGAAAATTCAGCTTGTTATCAGTGAGAATACCAAGGAATTTACTACCTACTTTGTTACTAATTTGGATATTATTAATTTTTAGATTAATTAATTCTAAGGATTTATTGCCAAACAAAATACAGAAGGTTTTATCAATGTTAATGGTGAGTGTGTTAGCAGTTAGCCATCCCCCTCCCCAACTCCCACCCAAGACCGAATTACTGCCCTCCCCAGGATGCAACCCCACAACAATCTGACGAAGAGTAGATGAACCAGAACCTACAGCAGGTATGTTCCAGGTGCAAGGTGTGCAGTAGACGAAGAAGAAAACATGTAGAGAACAAGGAAGGCATAGCAAGGACCCACGACAACTTTGGGATCCTTTACATACATAATCAACACTTAGTCAATTACTCCAGCTACCAGCAACTGGTGTCAACATTGCATACAACCAAATATACATTTTTTGTCCGTATGTTGTCATCAGAAAGAGAAAGACAAGAGAAACATGACAGATGACGTGGAGGCATAGAGGTGGGGATGGGCCCGGGGGTAGGGAGGGACGCCATCATGCACCCACCTCCTTTCTCTCTCATTTTCCCTTGTTAACAAGAGGTTCAGGTTAGGCTATACATGTAACATTCAGAGGCTATACATAATGTAACATTCACCTTAATAACACGTATGAGGCTCTGGCCAGGTAGAAGCATCCACCTCCATATTCACACCTCGACTGCGTCCTATATGTTATGCTGCCTTATTATAACTAATTAATATACTGCCGGGTTTTGTCTAAAAATTAAGAAGCTCTCGGTAGCCAGAAATATGTGAATGATGATTAAGACAGAATGTACTGGATTGAGTAGTCGTACTTAATGAGGCGATTCTCATGTTACACCAAGAAAAATCATTATGAAGCTCAAGTACAGCTTCCATAACAAAAAATAATGTTTTATAAACTTAAAGATGCCAAGGAGCAAGCCCCACTGATGGTGTATGTGGTATTCACGGCCATATATACCCGCCAGAATTTCCTGTATATATATCTTGAATTTATAAATCACTGATGCCTAGAGGTGGTTTGACTCAACCATCCTACAAGATGGCATCACATACACATACACTTTAGCACCTCTTTGGCATCACATAGATACACACACAAACATTATATAACCTTTAACATAGTTGACCAGACCACACACTAGAAGGTTAAGGGACAACGACGTTTCGGTCCGTCCTGAATCATTTACAATCGACTTGAGAATGGTCCAGGACGGACCGAAACGTGGTCGTCCCTTCACCTTCTAGTGTGTGGTCTGGTCAACATTCTTCAGCCACGTTATTGTGACTCGTCGCCTGCACCCTTAACATAGTTTAAGGCAGCTGCATCAATACGTATGTACCTAAATATGTTAATATCACAATGGACGGATATAACAGAAGGCGGGTACTAGTGCTATAAACCGAGCTCTCTTCCCATACCAGCTGAAATTTTCCTCACTGTGGACACATTAAGTCAAGGAAAGAGAGTTTAAGGTTAATAAGCGCAGTTACAACATACGTACTTACTCTGGCAAATTAGTGGAAGATGACTTCAGTAAATGCGAATATTGCGGCGTGGAAAGTGAAACTGCCCATCTGAGAATTATACTGCTTGTTGACTCAAGTACACGTTGCTGCTGCTTCGCCTAAGTTAAGTCTGCTCACTTTCAAACGTTGTTGTTGTTTTAGATTCAGTTACTTAGAACAACAGTTCCAAAGTAGCACGGGCTATGGTGAGCCCGTAGTGGACTTACCTGGCAGAGGAGCAGGGCAAGTAGCACGGGCTATGGTGAGCCCGTAGTGGACTTACCTGGCACTGGAGCGGGGCAAGTAGCACGGGCTATGGTGAGCCCGTAGTGGACTTACCTGGCACTGGAGCGGGGCTGTAACTGCGGTCCACTTTCAAACGATGGAAGCATTTTTTATCCATCTGTCTGGATGCTTTTTACCGATGTGTGTTTTTGTAGCACTAGGCTCGACTCCCGCCAAATCTCCACCACTTTCTAAGCCGCATTAAGAGGATTATATTTCACACTTCTTATTCTAACAGGTTCTTCTCCTCTGCATTTATCATTCGCTTATTTCTGAAATAATTTATTTGTTTTAGTATATACACTGGATGAGGTACCCGGTAGCCCCCAACTGTAGGGTTACATATCAGAGAAAAGTTACTTAGCAAAAACTAGGTAAAACGCATAAATAAAAAATTCAAAGACATGAAAGTAAGTATAAATTAAAAGACTTTGCAACAAAAACCTAAACAAGATATATATACACACACAAAAAGCAGACAACCAATATAGAACAGACGCTAATTAGTGGGTGAACTTGGGACAAGTATAATAACCTACACACAGTAGGTGGTGGAGGCTGACTCCATACACAGTTTCAAATGTAGATATGATAGAGCCCAGTAGACTCTGGAATCTGTACACCAGTTGATTGACAGTTGAGAGTCGGGACCAAAGAGCCAAAACTCAACCCCCGCAAGCACAAATAGGTGAGTACAGTGTAGTCAGTAGTTCTAAAGCGTTATATGACAAAGAGTGCTGGGAAGACGGGACACCACGAGCGTAGCTCTCATCCTGTAACTTCACTTGGGTAATTAATTAAACACACACACACACACACATGGAAGCATAAAATACTGGTATTGTATCACCTGACCAAAGGCGGGTCAGGTGATACAATACCGGTATTGCAAGCAACGGGGGACATCACACATCTCTACCCGCTGCACCCGCTATTACCCTCACAAACATTAAAAACTCCAACCCTTTGGCCAGAAGGCTTTCTGAAGTTACATTCAACTCTATAAATTGATTGATAAAGATTAAGCCACACACAAAAGGTGGCACGGGCATGAATAGCCCGTAAAACTATAGCTCAGTAGAGCTGTATGTATCCCCCTCAACACCCCCCTCCCCCCACACTAAAGCGGGGATGGGAGGCTTATAAACACCAAACTTTATAATATTTAACTGCTGGCTAAGTAAATGAATTTCTTCACAACTGTAAATGCATGAAAGAATATGGAATAAAACACAATGCCTTAACCTATCACCTCAAACTTAAAAGCTTCTTCTGTAAAATATGTAAATAAATCTGGCCGAAACGCTATACGTTAGTGGTTTTGCAAGAATGTAAAATATATATATATATATATATATATATATATATATATATATATATATATATATATATATATATATATATATATATATATCGTACCTAGTAGCCAGAACGCACTTCTCAGCCTACTATGCAAGGCCAGATTTGCCTAATAGGCCAAGTTTTCATGAAATAATGTTTTTTCGACTACCTAACCTACCTAACCTAACCTAACCTAACTTTTTCGGATACGTAACCGAACCTAGCCTATAAATATAGGTTAGGTTAGGTAGGGTTGGTTAGGTTCGGTCATATATCTACGTTAACTTTAACTCCAATAAAAAAAAATTTACCTCATACATAATGATATGGGTAGCTTTATCATTTCATAAGAAAAAAATTAGAGAAAATATATTAATTCAGGAAAACTTGGCTTATTAGGCAAATCGGGCCTTGCATAGTATGCTGAGAAGTGCGTTCTGGCTACTAGGTACGACATATATATATATATATATATATATATATATATATATATATATATATATATATATATATATATATATATATATATATATGTCGTACCTAATAGCCAGAACGCACTTCTCAGCCTACTATTCAAGGCCCGATTTGCCTAATAAGCCAAGTTTTCATGAATTAATGTTTTTTCGTCTACCTAACCTACCTAACCTAACCTAACCTAGCTTTTTTTGGCTACCTAACCTAACCTTACCTATAAATATAGGTTAGGTTAGGTTAGGTAGGGTTGGTTAGGTTCGGTCATATATCTACTTTAATTTTAACTCCAATAAAAAAAAATTGACCTCATACATAGAGAAAAGGGTTGCTTTATCATTTCATAAGAAAAAAATTATAGTAAATATATTAATTCAGGAAAACTTGGCTTATTAGGCAAATCGGGCCTTGAATAGTAGGCTGAGAAGTGAGTTCTGGCTACTAGGTACGACATATATATATATATATATATATATATATATATATATATATATATATGTATATATATATATATATATATATATATGACAATGTCAGATCACGACCTTCCTGAAGATGTATTTAAAGTACCTGTATTGGACCTTCTGAAGATGTATTTAATATACGAAAGTACTTAAGGAAATTCCTGTTTCATTTTTCCTCCGTGGTCTGACATTGTCACATTCTTAATCACGTGTTTATTTTCGTGATATACACACATATTATATATATATATATATATTATATATATATATTATATATATATATATATATAAAATCTCACAAACCCATTGTACCTTGTAAAAAAAATGAAAAAAAAAAATACAATAAAATAAATAACATTCCAAATACAGTATTCTCCAAGAAACATATTCCTAATACTTACTGCAAATTACATTAAAGTACAATCTGGAAAATAAATGCATTGAGGCTATTAAAGCATCCAAGAAATTGAAGATGATTTTATTGTTTTGTAGAAAAGAAAGTAAATGAGAGCAAGACAGTATTTACAGTTTACACAAGACCAGAGGCAGACTTCAAGTTAGCAGGCAGATGGGTAGTGTGGACGAGCTAGCGAACCTCACTTGGCAAAGACTACAGTAGTCTGAACAAATCCACAAGGGCCGTGACGAGGGTTCGAACCTACGTCCGAGAGGATCCCAGACGCGCTTTAATCGACTGAGCTACGACATGGTATAAGACTTGCAACCGGGAAATCAACTTGACCTACCACGGATCCTACAGTCGATTAAGGCGTGTCTGTGATCCTCTCGGACGTAGGTTCGAACCCTCGTCACGGCCCTTGTGGATTTGTTTGTTTGATGCATCACGCTATTGTGATTTGTGTGCACTACAGTAGTCTTATTTACAGCACCACTGACAACCACAACCAACACCTCAACTCACCAACTGTCATCTCAACTATCACACCCAATTTCCTTGTGCATTGTTCCCACAAATAACCCATTTTTTTATTAGCAAATCATGGATTATTAATTTATAAACCTATGGTCACATGATAAAATTGTAACAGGAACTGCCAATAACTAAATTGAAGTGCTAGCTACATATATATACACAATACTGTATATGTCAATATTTATATAATTCTACATTTCCAAAGTGTAAATAATTTTTTTTTGTATCTTGCATCCATCTCCACACCTACAAGAGATTATATCCTACCTTGCTTCACACATTCATTTCCTAATACAGCAGCTTCTTGATGTTCTAGCTAACAAATTATATTAACTCTCACAAACACAAAGAAATTAAACAAAATTGAAACAAAACTTGACTCCCAGAAAATTGTAAACAAGGGCAGCATTCTTGATTAGGAAAAAAACAAAGGCCAGCTGCCAGTCAATGTGTACTGCTTCGGGGACAGTACATCAACACCCACATAAAGAGTATTGTACACTTAAACTCATAACATGAGATGTTCAAGTGCAAATGTGTCAGAGGAGCATGTAACACTTTACAAGAGACAAGCCATGTAAGTAGGTGCAAGATTAAATGCAGATGTAAGTCTTACTTATGAAAATTGTTATAGTGAGCAAAATAAATATTTAAGAAGGTATCAAGTGGCGTGGTAATTTTGACATTCTTACTTGGTTTGAAATAGTAAATGATTCTAATGAGAGTTGGTGTTCAAGGCAATTGTTGGGAAGACCAATGGAGTAATGGATAAACAAAATTAATACAGTACAATGCCTTCAGAACTATGTTGGTGTAGAATATATGCAAAATACCCATAACACATATTGTTTATATGAGGTAATGTCCAAGTACTCTACTGTTCTGCACCTTCAGAGTATAGTTACTTCTGCAGTGGAATTACAAAGTGTAAGAAGTTTATCTAAACTCATTTAATTACAATGACATTTTCACATTTCATATTAAGGCAAAGTGTTCTCACAAATAGAATTCTGTACTTCATAATCCAAAAGTAAGTTATATAGACTAAAATAACTACGGTAAATAAAGACACTACTTATCTGTGACAGCTTTTGGTCGATATTTCTTGATGCATCAAACATTCCTAAGATTCGTACAGCAAACTCTTGGCCCATCGTGTCATATATAGTAATAATAAATATAGGGATATTTAATTTTTATATTCAAAATTTTTAATCAACTTGCGTTGGTTTTGAACAGCTCAAATAAAAATACGATTATAACAAATAATAGCAAATTACTGTTTCTAGCAGTTCCTATCATTTGTACTAGACTCAAAGGGGGAAAAAAAAAGATCATTGTAATGCTTTGTATGGTTTGTTACAAGAGGAACTTGGGTACAAGCGCATGGCACTCCATGGCTACACCTGGTGCTGCGACTCTGAAGGAATGGTGAGGCGAGAGACTGAGACAATGGGGTAGAGGGGAAAATCAACACATGCATTTTGTTGAATAAGCTAACTCATGTGCACCTTATGAAAAATATCATACTGTATTTAATAATAAATAACAATATTAATAGTTGCATCATACAGTATGGAAATGTGACTTCAAAAACCTCAATATAAATATTACTCTAAAGGAGCTGGTGACTAAAACACTGTAGAAACCCGGCTTATATTAGCACTACAATATAAGAGAGAAATGGCCTAATTTTGTATGCAACAATTATTAAACAAAAATGAAACAATATTTTGGCTTCAATTTTTCTTTAACGGGTTCATGTACTGTACAAAGCAACATAAACGAGAATTAGCAGGTGTATCATCCATTACTACTACTGTAGATACAACACAGCAAGAATAACAATCATATTTTGTACCTTTGCTTTACAAATGAACCATGCAGGAGTATAATTGTAAACTTGTATTGCCACTACAATATTTGTCAAGTGCTCAACTAAACCTTTCTTCAACCCTGCACAAAAGCAGGAAATAAACTGGTACATAATAAATGCTGAACAAAATACTTTTTCATTCATAATTAAGACACGTTATGGAATAAATTGGATATATTTTGATCACAAGAGGTAATTAAGAAAGGTATTCCCAGCCTGAATATCTCAAGATATGAGTAGCGGTGTAATGAATATAGGGGTGCAGCGGTTACAGTGTGTTGTAATGGATATAGGCCGGACAACGCAACATACCACATACCCAAACAAACGACACACACACGTCAACCCATGGTGGACAGGCCACCGAACTTTCAAACCTCCTCTCTCTCTACACCCGCATCCTCTTCCAGAATTTCACCTCCCCATCCCTCTACCTCCCCCCCATCCTTTCCAAACCCTTTGGACATCAAAGAAAAAAAATGGATATATGCCAGACTTACATTCTAATGCTGGCATTACGAGCACAGTGAACATATAAACAATCATTTCATTTTCAGTTTGTAGTGAAGATGGAAGTAAGCTGGATATGGTAGAAGGTGGAGGTGGTGACCAGGCTGATGGTCGGAAGGAAAGGGAACTATCAGGAGAAAGTGCCAAGCCATTACGGCTATATAGCACTGGGAAGGGGTCAGGATAAGGATTTGGGATGAGATGGGGGGGAAAGGAATGGTACCCAACCACTTGGACAATCGGGAATTGAACACCGACCTGCATAAAACGAGACCGTCGCTCTATCGTCCAACCCAAGTGGTTGGCACCATTCCTTCACTATTTCAATGAGTGAAAGTGGTTGGTGGTTGGAGTATAGGTGGCAAATCTCCACATTTTGCTCTTAGGATATATATATATATACAAAAAATTACAGTACTGTATAAGCAGACTGTGCATAATGTAGAAATCACTTCAGGCAAGGCAAAATCAATGCCTACAAAACGTGCAGAGTTGGGAGCTGTGAGTGGCCTTTAAGCAGACCTGTTCCAAGGAAGGGGGACAACTTTTCTAAACATATCTTAGAATTTCATTTTTGGATAAATGAAATTCAGCCTAGGTTAGGTGCAATATTACAAACCCAGCATAGTCCTGGACCAGACCAGACAACTTGAGAAACTCATATCTAGATATCAGAATGTACCCCTTAAAACAGAGGCAATGGATATACTGTATTATATACTGTATATAGAAAATTCTCAAAAGGCCTGGTCCAAAACTGGCTCACCAAAATAAATTACTAGAGAGAGAGATATGGTAGGAAATGTAGAATATTATGACTGAAGAGTAGACGAGCCAAAAGTACAATCAGAAAACACAAAGCGAGCATAAATGGTTCGCAACTATTCAACCGTCTATAGTATCAACAAATAAAGGTAATAATACTGAATAAGTTGAATTCTTCAAGAGAGAACTAGGCAAGTTCATGCAGACTGTACCAGATCAACCAGGTTGTGGTAACTATGTGGACTGAAGGACACTCAAAAGAAGTCTTACTGATCACTAAACAACCAGGAAAACCTGACCTTATGCTGGTGATAGAAAATGAAATTAAGTTTGTAGAGGACCAGAAGGTGGTAGAGGCAGTTGTGAGGAGCATCAGGTGGTGACAGTGTAGGTGATGGTAGTGGTGGTGAAGCAGGTGGTGACAGTGTAGGTGATGGTAGTGGTGGTG
The DNA here is from genome assembly GCF_040958095.1 of Procambarus clarkii. Classification (NCBI taxonomy): domain Eukaryota; kingdom Metazoa; phylum Arthropoda; class Malacostraca; order Decapoda; family Cambaridae; genus Procambarus; species Procambarus clarkii. The sequence goes on along the minus strand of NC_091220.1, from coordinate 17,230,586 downwards.
AAGCAGGTGGTGGACATGTAGGTGACAGTGTAGGTGACGGTAGTGGTGGTGAAGCAGGTGGTGGACATGTAGGTGGCAGTGTAGGTGATGGTGGAGGAGCAGGAGATAATAAGTGTTGGCAGTGGAGCAGGTGGTGGTAGTGTAGGAGAGAAGAGTAGGAAGACAGTACATTAGAGCAGAAGGTACTGCTGGAAAGGATAGATCAGTGTTGGGGCTCCCAAACTTCATTAATTATTAACATAAATCAAAATGTAAAACATCTTGCAATACAGTATATGTAACTGGATCTTTTGCAATATTTACAATGTTATTA